>NC_070643.1:15703079-16003079 GCF_947347685.1 Pleuronectes platessa | reverse complement strand
ATTTGACTGCCTCAGTAGTCTCCCATCACACGAAGACATTTCAAATGGGTATGCTGTGTGTACTTGAGTCAATGTGTACTCATAATGCTGTGTTTGTCTGTGTGTGCATGCATGTGTGTGTCTGTGTGTTTGTGTGTGTGTGATCCAGAATGACAGTTGAATGGAATGTGAGCCCTGCACAGTTGACTTCAAAGATCCCGACGCGGTATATTTACTCATACACACTGGTATGAGACTATATAGGTCAATACACATACACATACACATACAGATGCTTTAACTGAATATGTTTTGTGTGTTTTCCAATACTAATAATAATTTGTCATATATGAAACACAAATGCACAAGTGCAGAAGTCACAAAGCCAAAGTTTGGGTTAACTCACTATATTATATTAATATTACATTAACGGCATGAATTTTATACATGTTTTCCGTTCAGATATTTTCTGGATGAATTCTATATGATGAAAAGTAGTTCAGCTCTATTTGCTTGCTGCTGATTGGGTTTTGTGTTGGAGCTGGAGCTGTTCTGTTTGTGCCAAGCGAGTTTGGGGTTGTGTCTCATAAACCAGGCGTGAACTCTGACTTTCCCCTCGTCTTGTTCCTTTCAGTTGCAAAGCAAGTTCTCCTTCATCTGAACAAAGGCAGATGATAAGACAATGACTCTTAGCAAGAAACTAAAAGGTCCATCAGCCTCCTGATCTTCATTTGCAATAAGACTCGTGGTCCTACAGGGGAAGCTTGGACTTGAAAGTTCCAGAGCACATCCACCGGTGGGGCATCCTGCTCTTCTCCAGTGTATCGGGTACTGCAATAAACAAATTTGGTTGCAGCCATCCCATGGCAATGTTGCTGGTCATTAGGGTGTAGAGAAGACCCACGGTGCAGCTGTGCCTTGCATATTGTTTTCCTGTCCTTGCCTCAAGCTTGACATTGCAGCATATATTAAAACATGTCACAGTAACAACCCCGAATCCCTTAGCCCACACTGGACTTGAGTATTTTGCAACCTAAGCCCCCATGACTATTGACAACACATAATGAGAGGTACACACACACACACACACAGTGAAGAGAGAACATCCACTTTCACACACACAAAACTCAGGCATGCACAGAGAAAACAAGTACTCAGAACCCAGATGGTCTTTTCGTTCCCCTTTTCGCTGCCCTCATTAAATATCAAGCATCTCAGCCAGTTGTCACACGCACACACACACACACACACACACACACACACACACACACACACACACACACACACACACACACACACACACACACACACACACACCTCTTTCTTAAGTCATCAAGATTTAAACCCTTTTACACACATCCACACACAAGCTGAGTTATTTTTTTATTTTTCCATGGTCAGTGCAGCAAACTGTGATCACACACGCACACACCTTGTGTAGCTACAGCTTCCCTCCAGTAATTCTCCGACTTGCAGCCCAGTGCTCTGCCGTCCCCCTGTTTTCCCCGAGCAGGATGCTTGTGATATGTTCGGCCTGGTTTCAAGATAATTACACAGGAAATCATGTGAAATGTGCAAAAAGCCAGAAATAATGACTCCAGAAGGCCACACCCTGACGCTCTGGCCTGAACAGTGGATATTGAGCTCGTGGAGCAATTATGAAGGCTTCAATCTGAATATTAATTATTTCAGGGATTGGTGATATCGGAGCAGCTCAGTGGGCATGAGAAGACCTGTGAAATGGGTTTTTTTTTAAACAGCAGAGATAATGAGGTCTGAAATTCAGTGTTTCTGATGTATTAGCCGACGAACACAAGCTGGTCTCATAAACCCTGCATGAGCATTTAAATATGAAACTGATAACACAAAAGTGCTTTGGAGAACAGCTGGAGGCGTGGTGGCTGCACATCAATAACTAAACCGTCTTTTTCCACCGACAACACACATGCTTGCTGGGATATTGGGACTCAACATGGATTTGATCTTCTACAGGAGGACAGCACGCAAAAATGTTTTATTCAAAAATGATGTTTAAATATTTCAAACAAATGGACATTATACGTTTTTTTTTCCATGAATTATCAAATAAAACACAATTTTAATAAACCGGATATTAAATATTCCAGGAGACTTCTCTTACACACATTCACACTTTGCTGAGGTTTAATGCAACAAATCAAACTCTCCACAGCTTCAACAGCGGTTGTGAAATGTAATAATTATCACTAAACACAATATATCGTGTTTTATATTGACGGCTGCAATTCAGTCTAAGTGGGGTCATGAGTGGCTGCACCGTATTTCATGGTAAATTCATCCAATATTGTTTGGCTGACATTGCCAGTCTTTGCCAGCTCGGCGCACTCCAGCGACATCCTTTCCATAACGGATCCAATTTGACTTTTTAAATACCTGACATTTGATGTTCTGTTATCTGGGATGTTGTGCAGACAGCGTTTCCTCATGCAAATGACACTTTGCCTGTAAAGCGTATGGAAGAAGAAATTGGCAGTTTCCTGATCAGACCGTGATTTTCTCAATATCTCCAAGGAAAATGTGAGAACGAGTTTGTGTTATTTGCACACAAGCTGGAGTCCAGTTCACTTTTCCCAGTGTTGATCCAGCGGTGCACGTCTTACATTTAAAATGATCATAACAATGTAGATCCAACATTGTAGACGCAGTATCAACATTGTTTATTATTATGTATCAATTGCGATGAAACATCATAAAAAGTCGACTTCCCGTTTGAATGTGTTCACGTACAGAACATCTACATGCGTGTCTGTAGGTTGACTGAATCACACTGTGCACAAAACACAATTATAAACACCACCCACTGTTTCGCTGTTGGGATAAAAAAGACGGTGCCATCGCTTTACTACATGAATTCCATGAGGTCGTCGGTTCTGCCACTTCCATGACTGTTTCTATGCCAACCCTCTATTTCAGTGCCAGGATAACGATATGGGGGGGGCTCACTACCTGTTCAGACATAATCATCCTGCCAGCTTTTCCCAAACTTGGCTCAACGTCCAGGTAGAAACCAGTCGCCCAACATAATGCTGTAATGAATGGTCGTGTAACATTCTGGGTATTTGGGTCTGATGTTAAACAACAGCAGCAGTTTGTATAACTCAACGTGGCCTCCAGGGTAAATCTGATCTACGTATGGAGAGTAGCTCGTGCTCAGTGTTTTATGTTGGACTGATGTGTTTCTGTGAGAAAGTCACTGACGCTCTTCAGCAATCTCACTGGTTAATTCCCACTCCCAGTATGTGTATGGAGGGTGCTGTGGTTCTGTGGCTGAGACGTCTTCCTCTTGTCTCTTCCTCATTAATGTGTGAAGCAGCCCCCGAGTGTTGTCCACCTATCACGCTTTGCCTTGTTATCTCCCCTCTTAATTGACCTGTGCTCGTTATCTCCTCTAAATTGAGGACCTCTAACCAGTGTTTAACGAGGAGGGGAAGAAAGACCAGAGGAGAGGTGGAAGGGGCGTGACCTCTGGTATCATGGTTCCTCGAGGGGGGGGGGGGGTTCAAATGAACACACATACACACACACACACACACACACACAGAGACACAGAATGCAAAGGCATCCACATTGCACACAGTGACACACCGGAGTGCACACATGCACACACACACGACATGCAAGGGGGGATATTTGTTTTCTGCTATGACCCATCTGGTGAACACAGGAGGACACACAGAGCAGTGGGCAGCCATGCACGGCGCCCCGGGGAGCAGGTGTTAGGGGAGAAAGGTGCCTTGCTCAGGTGCACTTAGACAGTGGGGTGGGGTAGGCACTTTGACAGCGTAGAACAGATCCAGGGGTTGTCCAGGTGTTGTCCGTCCAGGTATGTTGTTTTTGTTGTCACTCCTTGGATTCAAACCAGAGACCACCGTCGAATTTTCTGCCCACAGTCCAACTTAGTATTATACATCTAAATTTGTTCTAAAGCAGTAAATATAATTCCACTAAGCATGGTGTTCAGTTTTTGGCGAACAATTTATCTTGAATTTTATTTTATTGCCCCCTTCTAAGACACATCGCCGCTTTATCTGATGAATATATCTCTTTACAGAGATAAAGCTGAAAAGTGCCTCAGAGTATCAACTGAATTTCACTTGAACGTGTAAAGCACTGTTTGGTTTGTAAGAAAACAATTGGATTTGGTTTTCAGGCTGTTTTCTTTCTTTTATTCATGGAAATCAATCACTGTTGATACAATGAGTTTGCAATAGTTTCCCTGTGCAGGTGTTTTCAGTCACAAATGAGATCACAGTGAACGTGAGGGGCTGGAACGTGTCACCGTTAAAACAACACAAGCGAATGAAAGGGGGAAAAGACGCATTTGTCTAGTAGATAATTAACATGCAGCAAACTGCACAAAACCGAATTGACAAAAGTCTACAATCATCACACAAACAGCAGCTCTGCTCCTTCTGCAGTAATGTTGATGTTGATATTCTGTTAAAACATTCGAGTACATCTGATAGTCTCGTGAAAAGCCCAGAAAAAGTAGCAAATCATAATTACTTTCCAAACTGCAATCTTAGATCCAAACCTCCTTTATCAGTTGCACGTCTTACCGTGTGTCTCTGTGTGTGTCTGTGTGTGTGTGTGTATGTGTGTGGGGCAAGTACTGTGTTTCTTTGATTGTTCCCTCTCTTACACTGTGCTCCACGGCAATCACTTTCACAGCTCAGTTGGCATCTGATTATCTCTCTGTCGCACACAGAAATACAAATACAGAAATGCTCACAGACACACACACACACACACACATTGCATTATTTGCATACCGTTTCCATCTTGAAGCTGTTATTTTGATAATCAGACAGTCAGAGAGGAAACATAATTATGGAACTGGCTCCCACTTAGTAGCAGCAAGGCTTTGTGAGTGCATGTGTGTACGTGATAAGTGCTGCTGTGTTTCCTTGTCAAAATCGGGGCAGCAGAAAATGTCAGAAAGCCGCGTGTAAACAAACACCAGAGCTCATTGTGCAAATTAACCTCTCTGAGGTGACGTCGGGCCGGCCCGTTTCCACAGGTTAAACTGTGGAGGTCGATGGGACACGTCACTCTTCAACAAGCCACCAGGTCGCTGGGGACAATCAGGAGTGAGTCCATTAACACGGGTCTGATAGTCGAATCAGGATCCTGAGAACTGTGCAAAGTTCTGTGTGTGTGTGTGGCAGTAATAAAAGTCTGCTCTGTTTCTTGAAGTGTATCTGGGTTTGTGTGTGTGTGTGTGTGTGTGTGTGTGTGTGTGTGTGTGTTACTGCCTCATTACATTTCTGCTTGAAATGAAATCCTTGCGAAACTTCCGACCAGATAACCATTGATTACTTCCACACTGAGGACATTTGCCAAAAATAAATATCCAAGCCGTCCCATGGTGGGATTTGAAATGATGTGTCTCAGGGACGCAATGCTCGAATCCTTCATCAGCCTGGAACATTTGCAACAAGGGACCTTGTGTTATTGTCGCACAATATACCGAGGACTAGCTTCCCTGCTGTCACTAGCGTCCTCATCACCATTGTGTGCATTTAAAAAACACGGATTATTTCACACATTAGCGATATATGTGTGCTGCTAGTATTTTCAGCTCTATTAGCCTAAGTCTAAATGTCTAATTTAACTAAACACCCTGGAAATACAAATTCATTCGAGAATACCCATCTGTTTTAAATTGTGAACTGGGTCTTTATTCATTTATAGGATTTAAACATCGTTATCTAATGGGCTTGTTAATTTTCTGTGTGTGTAGAGACATTAACGCCGTAGATATACTGTTTTAGTGCATCCTCTTCCTGCAGGGGTTTGTAATGGTGTGTTTTTGTTTAGGGAACATTCTCACTTCATGGTCGCTATAAATAGAAAAGGAAACTTCTGCATTAAAGGTAATACTCAGCTGCAAAAATATAAGCACAGACACACACACACACACACACAAACACACACACGCTCGGACGCACTGAAAGGACAAAGAAACCATTCCAGACTCTTTTGATGATGCAGCAGAAACGGTAATTGATAAACCGGTGGTGAATAATATGCTTCCCATCCAACCAGATGCACCGCTACACACACACGCAAACACACAAACACGCACACACGCACACGCACACGCACATGCACACACATTTAGTCTCTTAAGTGTGTGGTGTGATTATGGCTGTGGTTATTTGCTTTCAGTGACAGTCATGATGGCCCAATTACCATCTCGCCTACTCGTCTCACTCCTCCTCCTCTGGTTTCCTCCCCTGCTCCTCTCCTCTCCCTTCTCTCAATTATGACAAGGCAGGAGCAATATCTGTCGCCTGTCCCATTGACCATTTGGTAAATTGCTTTGTCTTTATCCCACCACCCCGCTCTCCCCCCCTGCCTCTTCCAGCCGGTTGTTGAATAATTCAGTATATGTGTCATTCAACCATGTGGCAAATATTACGATATCTTTCTGCCATTTACTCAATGATTCTCACTATATCCATCGGCCAACACAACCTCATAATCATCTCCTCCTCCTCTCCCCCCCCCCCCCCCCCCCCCCTCGCTCTCCCTCCGGTTCTCTGTCTCTCTCCATCTCTCTCTGCAGCTCGCCAAATGATGTCCATTACATCTCTGTCTGGGATTTGTTGTTTAATAATCATGTATCAAGAATGCACAGATATATCCGCAGACAATATTATGCAGTTGTGATGGGAAAGTCTATTACACCTTTGTGCGTCTGTACGTGTCTGCGTGTGTGCGTGTGTGCGTGTGTGCGTGTGTGTGTGCGTGTGTGTGTGTGTGTGTGTGTGTGTGTGTGTGTGTGTGAGATAGAGATAGGATTAGGTACCATTTACATTGTGTAGCTCTGACTGAAAGGCAAGGAGCGATTGTTTCCAGCCGGTTGTGTTTGTTTGGATGTGTACATTCATGTGTGTGTGTGTGTGTGTGTGTCTGTCAGCATTTGATCATGCTGTTAGCTGAAACACGGGCTGAGGGCAGTAATGTGGCCCTGCGCTCAAAGTGCAGATGATTGGATTTGTTCTGAATTCAAGTGACACAAATGCAGTATCAACCTTGCTTGAGTTTACCGGTGAAACTGAGTTTTAGCAGAATATAATACATGAATCTGGGGTTCCACAGACAATCGAAGCCGAGCTCGGGCTGTTGGAAATGTTTTTGTGATTTACTTTATTAAAGATGTAAGATGTCTTTTTGGACTTTGACATAAAAACATTATGTAACGGTTATTTTGAACAGATGGTATACACATATATATTTATATACAACATGAAATGGATCATAACTTACTGTAAAATACAAGATTATCATAACCACCATCATCATTTCCGTTTAATTTAGTTTTCACCATCTATTCATCATAATGCTGAAAAATGGCATCAACACCAAAGTGTCGATTCACCTTTTCTGTCAAATACAGTCATATCTTCATTCAGCTTTCAGTCACCTGCAGTATACAACACCTTGCAAGGCAAATTCTAACATGAACAAAACACAGGTGAATCATTTAAATAAACACAACCTACATGCAGGTATCATGGGATCTCTTACCAGTCTTTATATTTTTGTTGACACCTACTCAAGTTCCCATTTATATTCTGAGTTGTTTCAAATGACAGCGGCTCCCCTGAGCCTGAATAATGCATCTGAAACCTTTACAATAGAACATAATCACAAAGTTCTATCAATATTCAATCAAAGTCTGCGCTCATCTGGCCGCTGATGAAATGAGAAGTGGGTCTCCGTGATCATATCACATTGTCCCTTGAGATCGTGATGTGAATTATAGATTGTTTCGAGTGTCCAGAAAATCACAAAGATGATACATGTGGAAAAACACACATACAGTACACACACAGACACACAGGTATATAAATAATAAATGTGATTTATTTTTGCAATATATAAAATTGCTTCGCGTCTCTTTGCCTAAAAAGTGCGAATAATGTGTTATTTTCGTGATCCAATACTTTCTTGGCTGATTTTGTTCTGTTTCCTTGTGTATTTTGTATTATTTTTTTCAGGACAAAATAACATTGCCAACCAAATTCTTTGCTCTGTCTGTCCAGAGGTCCAGCTCACAGAGAAACACAATGGAGAAACTTATCATTTTCACATTTAAGAAATTCAAACGAGGATGTTTTATAATTGATTCAAACTATTTTTTTGAGATTCTCGAAATTGCAATTTTTTGTTGAATAACTGATGGGTACATTTTCTACTTAGTTGTACCCATCATCTCTCTGACTGTAATTTTCTCCATCATTGTATCTCTTTACTGTATTATAGCACAAAGAAAGAATATATGAAGCTACTTGATATCGACATGTCCGAAAACGTGCACAAACATGAAAACACAACAACTCAGTGCACTGTGACAACACTTTTGCATCACATATGCAAAGTTCTGAGATCGAGTATGAAGTCTGTTACGTGCTGTCGGCTTGTTTGTGTGTGGTCATGTTGTGCGTTCATGCCTGAGTGAGTCACATTGGAATATGGAACCGTGGGCCGCTGACCGGGACGTCGCATAGGAGCTGATGCTCTACTAAGTCCAGTGTGTGTGTTTGTGTGTGTGTGTGTGTATGTGTGGACGCCATCCAGCCAAAAGTATCTGTCTGAATTAAATCAAACTGCTGAGAGGTTTTTTATGTATGTCATGTTGATACATGCAGACTCTGCAGCAGCAGCAGACTAATGTGACTCCGCTGGTTAAGTCACACTCTCGGCCCGTGCCATGCCTGGAGTCTCAAAAACCAGCCTCTCATTAAAAGCACCACAACGATGGTGTCGAGCTGTGTATCATCATGAGGACGGCTGCGAATGGACTTGAATGTATACAAAATATGTATACATCAAGTCTCACCGGGAAAATAATAAACATAAACAAGGAGATAAACCCCTCCACTTGTCAAAGGGACACTTGATGATTTTATTAGTTGATTTGCAGTCGGGATTAACGAGTTCTCGGAGCTCTTCATCTCCTGCATGGGTTTCCTGTAGCGTCGGCCCTGAAGAGAGCCATCACAAATTGGGATGATGTGAATATGTTTTCGTTGTTGATAATTGTTTGGGCCTAGTTGTGCCGTAAAGGTCATTAGATTGCTTTCATCCTAAAAATCCTGGTCAGCGTCTTATTTTTTTCTCTGCATCCAGTATCTAGTCCCCTTATCCTTTAGGGTTGTGTGGGTGGTTTGTCGATCATGGCTACATTAGTACTGTCACCTCTCACAGTGAGGTGACAGTAATCTCTGTTGACCCAGCCCCTGACAGAGATATTCAAAACAAGCTTGCTCTCCATATGGCCGCATGAAACTTTTTCCCAAACAAGTCAAGACTGACCCAAAATCCACATCTTTTTGTGAAACTCATCCATGAGACTTATTTTTCCACGGTTTGGTCACAGAGTGTCAGTGATGACAATGGATCTGTTTGGTTTAAAACATGTCCCTTTGATTTCCAACCCTAATCAACACTTGCACCACTGTTCCAGCTTTGAGACGTGAGGAAAATTGTCAGCGGCATCATAATTTGTATTAAAAAGAAAGGGACCCATTAAAGCATTGTCATCAGCATATTTAAATAGCTTGAAATTGCTCTCATGCAGTGTGATTTCATTAGTGAACACTGAGAATAATACCGGAGATAAAACGCAGCCCTAAGAGGCCTCTGTGTTTATAACAACCTCATCAGAGAACACGGAAGGAGATTCTCAATTGATGGCAATGTCAAAGTTCAGCTTTTGTCTCGGCTGCTATTGTATGTTCCTGCAAATGACTCAATATAGAAATGTCCAAACAGCTGTTTGACTCGCTCTGCTTTGAGCATCTATCACACACCCATCATTCCTCCAACTACTGATTGTTACTTGGCAAGTCATTCATCCTTGTTTTCATTTGAGATCAAGCTTCCTCTTTCCTTTGCTGTTGTTCTTTACATCTGTTGTTACCTTCCATTCCTCCACTCTTCTCAAGTTTTTATTTAAACTTGAGTCCAGTTTCTCAAAAGTTACAGTACTTACCTTTTGTGTTTTATTTTATTTTATTTTATTTTGTGTCTGTTTTTCTTTTGATGTTTTGAATTCAGCGGCTGATGAGACCAGTAAATGTTGAAGGTCTTAGATTTTGTGTAATATTGTGCTTATGATAGATATTACGGTAATATGTGCTGCTGAATCTTAACACTTTGTTGTATGTTATGTCTGTTGTTATTATCTGTTGATGTGTTATGCTAAATGTGTTAAATTCTGTCACATTTCAGTTAATCAATAAAAAATATTTACAGTACTTGTACTTTTTTACCTCACATATGGATAATCGTTGTAAATACTTAACATTTTGCAACATTCAAAAAATGTAGAAGAAAAAATATTGCGTCCAATGTTGACCAATATCACATCAATGACTCTACAAGTTTTTGAAAAACATGAGAATCCATATTATTCAGTGTTTCTCAGCACATCTCAGCGAAACCCTTGTGATGTTGCAGCAGCTTTCATATTTTGACTTGTCAAATATTCCCAAAGATGTTTGGCGGGGGGGCTGAGGCCTGGACTTCAAATAGACCTGGCACAGTGTCACCGCATGTTTTGGGCCATTGTGCCGCCTGAAAATGAATCCTTTTCCACACAATTTCCAGCCGGAAGGGATGGCAGGCCTCTGAAGAATGGAGAGCTGCTCCTCTGTAGTTTATCCTCAGCCCATCACCAGTTCCTGAAAGGGCTAAACACCCCCCCGGTCCACCACCACCTGAGGACTGGTCTGTGGAAATCTCTGAAAGATGTAATCCTTATCTGTTTCAAATCATTCGTGGACACAGAGTATAGACACTCTAAATTAGTGAGTACTCTAGAAAATGTTGTCACTTATTACCACTAGTATCCGTTCAGTAGAGTATTCTTAAATTCTATTAACTGCACTTTCAATACAAACATTGATTGACGCTGATTAATTGACCAGTAATTGGATAAACAGTGAAATCAAATGATTCTTAATGTGGTACAAGACAGATGGAACATCACTCTCTGTATAAACTACATTGACACCTTTAAGTGTTTCTTTCCACTGGCAGCTTTATTGTATTCAATACAGAATTATAGAAAATTATCTCATTCAGAATCTCCTCGTCTCCAAAAAGACTTTTATATTTGCTCGCTCTGATGAGGGTAGATCAATTCTCAATTCTCAGCCGACTGTCTAAATCTGCAAACCCCCGGAAATCAGAAATTGGAAATTAAAAACAGCTGATTTCAGATGATGATCTGCCTCTTTCCATCTTTTTTAGCTAAATGTTTCATAGAACCAAAATAGTTGATTGCTTCCTTGTTAAGACCCTGGTGGTTTAAGACATTTTCCCTTGTGCATCCTGCCTGTGTTTTGTTATGTCATGTCTTTCCCCCTGTTTATTTCTGTTGTCATGTGCTTGTTGTGGTTAGGATGTCAGACCATGTGTGTTTTGTTATTGTCCTGAGACTCCGCCCTCTACTGCTTCCCGCTCTTTTTCTCCCTCACCTGTTCCCCATCATCAACCTGAGTGTTTGCCTAATTAGTTCACCTGTGTCTTGTCTTTGTTTCCCCTTCTATTTAAGCCCAGTCTTTCTGTTGTCCCCTGTCGGATTGTCTCATCATTTTTTGACTGTGAAGAAGCAATGCCTGGATACTGCTATTTGTGAACTCTGTTATCTGGTATGATTTTGGACTCTCTGATTTTTTGAGCCTCTTTGGAACTCTGTTTTGCCAAGTTATTGGATTTTCTGTTTTTTGGATCTTGTCATTTTTTGCCTTTTTGGATTCCTTGGTTTTTCTATTTTTGTTAAATAAAGAAGTATTTTTTGGCATCTAAGTCTGCGATTGGGTCCTTGTTCTGTGGAAGCCTAACATTCCTATCTAGTGCCGCAGCCCCACATAAGGCTGGATGATGTTGTTTCGCCCTGAAAACTTGATAACAGGTGGTTTATTTACAAACAATGTTCTAAGGCAAAATGAACCCTGGGAAATCCAACAAAACGTCAGAACCTGACCCTGCCAGAACCAGTGTGACAGTTATCCCTCAGACCTATCACACCATATTTAGCTCTAGAGCGATGCAGTGTGTGTAACCGCTCTGCACAACGCTCAGCTGACCCTGAAACACCCAGTTCCTTCGCCCAGGCATCCCTGACATGACTGACATTTACTGGCATCATAAAAGCAGTGATGAAGTGGGAGATCAAATGTTTACAGTTTGGATGTGAGTGAAGTAAATCATAAAGAATATGGCTCTCGGGATTGACTGTAAATTCGGGGATACTCTCCCAAACAAATACCTGACTTGGAGCTAGTGATAGAAACGTGGTGGAGGAGGATGATATTTGGTCAGAGATGTTACGAGAAAGAGATACCACCTAGAGAATCCTGAATAGAAAGGTTTGTCACGCTAAAGATGGTGGATGTAGGTATAGTTCAAGTACTTTAGAAGGTAACTGTAAACTTATGATCAAGCAATTTGTGGAGAAGTTGTTTTATGGGAAAGAGCACGCATTTGATTTTAATCGACAGCAGAGTCCTTGAAAAGTTTCACATACCTCCAGCCATGATGGAGCCAATCATTGAAAGGGGAATTTCTATTTCCCAATGTTGTCAACCACATTCTAGAAAGTCAATTTCACTCATAGTTTCCAGTTGAATATAAACCATGACAGGTTGCTGGAGGATTATTTAGGAGGTTGATGTACAGTAGTTTTGTGACCGAATGAAATCTGAAATCAGCCAAAGAGAGAGAAACAGATTTAAATTGGCCAAATTTAGAATTGATCTAGGTTTGCAATTCAAAATCTGTTAAATCCCCAACATTCAAAACATCTGCATGTTTCTGTAAACATCACATTTACTTCCTACTCACTCCAGAATATAAAACTCTGCTTTCAGCTTTAGCAGAAAGATTTCGGATGTAGTGTCATAGTGAAGGAGAGAGCAGTTGAGTAAACAAAGAGGTGTTGGCATCACAGGGATTTGATAATGGAAAAAGCTGAATGTTGCCCTGTGTAGTGTATATATATGTGTGTGTGTGTGTGTGTGTGTGTGTGTGTGTGTGTGTGTGTGTGTGTGTGTGTGTGTGTGTGTGTGTGTGTGTGTATGTGTTAGGGAGAGAAAAATAACAAAAAGTAAGTTGTCTCTCGTCCGAAATGTCGACAGTTTATTATTACATCCGATTCTCATCTCCCTCATCCTCTGGGGAGGTGTGTGTGTGTGTGTGTGTGTGTGTGTGTGTGTGTGTGTGTGTGTGTGTGTGGACATTTGAAAACCCATCTCAGACCCTTTCCAGGCGATAAATCTTGCTACAAAGTGAGTGCCTGTTTGTATGTGCACCTCATTTTTGCAGGAGCACTTGCAAACATGCAGAGATCAAAGTAACTTACTATCAAATACAATTTGAAGCAGTGTAGTGTGGAATCAGCAGGTTTTCAAGTGAGCTGACTGGGCCCTCCGGGGAGCCACCAGATGCTTGTTGTGAGTTGTAAGAAAATGTAAGGGTATTGTTGGTGGACATCTTGTAGCTTCTACCATTTTCTTATCTCTCTCTTACGTCTTGGTGTGTGTTGCTCAAATAGAATGAAATCAGCCTCACAATCTAATAGCTTGATCAGTGTCTGTGATCTGAGGGAAATCTCAATCACTTCTGACCGAAACAATCTGTATCCGCTCAACAAGGAGTTTGTTTGTGTGTGTGTGTTGTTTGTGTGTAACAGTGACAATGTGCTTGTCCCTTGACGGGCTTGTCGCCGTCGAAGATTTCTTGAAGTACTTCCCCGCAGCAGTCCAACTGAATACATGTGTAAACTATTGGGATCTCGGGAAGATAAATCAAAGAGTTGGCTGAAAGAATCACATCATTAAAATGTGCATGGAAAACACGAAACATTAAAGGAAAGTTGTTTGTAAATTATTCTGCTCATTTTGCATAGATGAATACTTAGTTAACTTTAATACTGATATATGGGCTGAAGTCAAACAAACTGGCATTCCCTATGAAATACTGTGCAACATAAGACATAAAGTACAGATCAGATATTAAATCGTTCATATTTCATGCCATCTCACATGTGGTGACACTTTTTGTAAAAGGTGCGTTAAAAAATGTTACGATGTAAAAGTCATTACTTTCTGCCTTTTGCCCAAGCATCACATTTTGCTGCTTGATTTTATTATAAAGCCCAATTTCATTGTTTGGTCAGATTTTAGTGGAGAGGAACTGGAGCCCTTGTGGTGTTTGACCCGAGACCTAGGATAAGCATTTTGATCTCACTTCAGGAGACCATCCATCCATCTATTGTCTTCTGCTTATCTAAGATTGGGTTATAGAGTCAGACGGCTAAAAAGGATGTTCCCAATGATCCCTCTCCCTGGTCACTCTTTCACCTCATCCTGGGCCATCCTGGCGTGGTCTCAGGCCAGATGGGATATGTAGTCCCTCCGGCAAGTTCTTTTTATACCAGTAGGTCTTCTCCCCCAGTTGGTTGTGCTCTGTAAACCTTCATTGGCAGGCACCTGGGAGGCGTCCTAATGAGATGCCCTCACTGAAAGCTGTCCCCTTTCGATGTGAATGAGCAGCGGTTCAACTCCGAGCTCCCTCTGGATGTCTGAACTCTTCATTCTGGTTTTGAGGTGATTGTGGCTGTATGCAAAAAAAAAGAAAGAAAGAGCTGAATCTTTGCCAACCTTTCTGTATGAATCAGAGTCAGTATTAATATACAGGCAGCAGAGGAAGGTCTCGCCTTAATATGAATACAATCCCTTCCTTCCCTTGAATAACAGGTCCAGCATAGTGAGGATGATATATTCATGTAGAGGTAGATACTTTTGAGAAAGTTCAAATTTAAAACCACACTGGGTGAAATGACCCTTCTGTGGGAGGAGCAGAGCAGCCACGTCATTCTCTCACCAGTCACATCTGCTTTACTTTACCTGTTCACCTAAAACAGAAAATAAAGAAAACCCATCTTAGTCAAGTTTTCTCTCACACTTCATTCTGTTGTGGTTGTTTTGTTGGGGAAATACCAGATGAGCAGCAAGCGCATTCATTTTTTATTTACCAATGTTTGAATGCTTTATTTTCACTCTACACTTTCATTCATTATTCACCTTTCACTCTGGATTACAGCGCTCGAACATCCCAGCTGTGATGTAATAAAACCTGGGAGGCTTGTTTAAAACCGGCGTGCGGGTCCCCAAACAGAGCAGTTGTCACCTTGGGACCTTCGGGCTCATTAGATGATACCACAACTCTTCACGTTGAGATTCTAACGACTAAATGTTGTGTCTCCCTGCCTCATTAAAACATATTAGCAATCATGTCATCTGGGGACCCAAAGTGAGCAAATGGAGCCTCTCTCCCTGGGAGCCAGGCTCATTACAATCTACTAGTACTACTGACACGTGGGAGTCCAAAATGAGTACATGTATTCTGTCACCCAAGGGCCGAGGCTCATTAAGGCATATTAGTACCTGTGTCATGTGAGGATAACGGAGTCGGAGCCATTTTAGGTCTTGACCCGCAGTTTAAACAATGAGAGCCTGAACAGACCATAAGGCAGCGGCGCTCTCTCCTTGTCCCAACTCGTCCGGCCTTCATCGGGATATATGTATTTCCCATCAGTCATCCTGTTGCTAACAGCGCAGAGAGTGGGTTGACCTAGAGGTCATTCCACCAATCAGCATCCAACTCCATAAGTGGAAAGTGGGATGATTATTTCTTTTTCTTCTTGCCTTCTCTCATCATTATTATTTCTCTATCTCTCTCTGGCTCCCACTCTTGATTATCTTCGCCTCTCTCTCTCTCTCTCTCTCTCTCTCTCTCTCTCTCCGTCTTTCGCTCTGTTTCGGTATCACTCTCTATCTTTTTTTTCTCTCCCAGTTGTCTCTTAATGTCTACCCTCCTCCCTCTATCCTCCTTTCATTAATCACTATGTCATTCTCCTATAGAAAATGAAGTTAACAGACAGATGACTGCAATCAGCTTCAGTTCAACCCCGGGTCAGTCAGCATATAGAGACTGTGTGGGTGTGTATATATACGTGCACGAAAACCTGTGTGTGTGTGTGTGTGTGTGTGTGTGTGTGTGTGTGTGTGTGTGTGTGTGTGTGTGTGTGTGTGTGTGTGTGTGTGTGTGTGTGTGTGTGTGTGTGTGTGGTGAGATTTTCTGTCCCGCTGATTATGTGATTCCCTGTGAGTGCAGATGTGTGATGGTGTCCACAGTCTGACAGTGACTGAAGCAGAGCTCTCCCCTCTCAGTGAGTGATATGTCAATTCACAGTTCTATTAAATTCCACAGTAGATTGAATGTAATATGATCTGCATATTCTAGCAGTATTATCATTACCAGTGCTTTGATGAACCCCCTTCCTCCCCTACACTACAGCTGAAGGATGACTCCGACTTGTATTGGACGTATAGCAAAACCTTTTGATCATGTGAAACTCTGACAATACAGCGCAAGATGTCCAAAAACCAATCATTTTAGAAGCCTTTTTTTTCCCCTCACAAAGTTAGATGAACGGAGCGGCTTCGGAGATGATCCGCTGTGTCGGAATTCTTTGGAGGGCATAATCAAAGAAGTCAAAGAATGGAGAGAAGATGCACAAAGGACGGAAGGGTAAAGGGAGAGAAAGAAGACAAAGAGGCAAAGTAGAGGGAAAGGAGACTCTGGAGCGCAAACAAATTCGCCACAGAAGGAGGATGAGGATGTAGAGTGAGGAAGAGGAGAAGTGAAAGAGGTCACCTAAACCCAGCCGGGTGGATCATGGTCCCTAATTTACATGTGTTTACTCGTTCAGTCAGAAATCATCTAACTTCCACGATGTTGACGGTGGGGTCCTGTGTGGCGGCTGCTTGAGGATGCAGTCATGAAGCGCTCTAATTGGGCACATCGATGAGTGGCCTGATGATCGCATGTGCTTTTATGTGTAAAGCAGCCGTTTCCTCCCCTGATTGCTTGGGAGCCGTGTATGATGAGTAGACTGTGAATGGTCTAGCAGATGATGGATTCAGGAAAGCATGCCCCCAAAGCAAGACGGGCCACACACATGAATCAGAAAATTCCGAATATCACATGGTGGAGACGCAAATATGAGCAGCGAGGGAGACAAATGATTCATGTGGCTGGATCCGGGCTACGGGGACGGAGAAAAGGGGATTTGCAATGTTAATTCATGTGGGCACAAAAGCTCTAATACTTTCAGACAGGGAGGGATGTGGCAGCAGGGGTGGAAAAGTGAATAAGGAAAGCAAAGAGGAGAAGGAGATGTGAGGGGAGATTATACCAAAGAAGTGGGGCGGGGGCAGGGGCGGGGGAGGCATGAGAGAGAGTTGAGGAATGAGGGTGAGAAAAAAGTCAGGGAGGTGAGATGAGAAGTGCAAAGGAAGTGAGAGGGAGCACACAGTAGTGGAGAGACAAGTGGGAAATCCAAGGCGAGGGATGGGGATGGCCGTAGAGAACGAGAGTGGAAGAATTCCTCTATGCAGAGAGGAGGTAAGTGGAGTCGAGCAAATGAGAAGTGAGAGGACGGGGAGAGGGGTGCAGAGGACAGAGAAGCCAGATGGAGTTAGAGGAGGAGCACAGGAGAGGAGCACAGACATGGAGGAGGGGGAGAACAGATGAACAGGAAAATGGGCGGAGGAATTCGGGGGAAAGGTGTCCTATTTGAGAATAAATGATGTCATTTATGCTCTAGAAAAGAATCCGGACATTTTATGGCGACGCTCCCCAAAAGACGGCGGAGACGAGAGGGAATGAGGGATGACATGAGAGGGAAGAGGAAGAGAAGGCAATCATGCAGATCACTGATGAAGTCACCACTGAAAATACATAATTTCTGTATCAATTCTAAATAAATTTTGACTGATATTTGTTCCATTTCCCACTGTGTGTAGATGTGTTAATCTATATTGCATTTTTGATATCATGTTACTGGTTTAATGAACATGTTTTTCTAAAATAATGCAGCTAACAGAACTTATTCCTTTGCCTTGGCTCCGCCTACAACTGTTGAAGATACCTGGTTAATTGCCATGACTAATTGCCTTGTCATATTAGCTTTGGTTATACTTTAAAATCTAGGTCTATTACATTTTCATGGCCAGTGGATAGGAGCGGGGATTACTGCAAACTCTAACTCTTACAACATACAAACTGTATGTCATGTAGGAAGTGTTTTAATATAGACTTGGAAACATTTGAACTACTACACTACACTTACATTTTGGGTTAAAATAATTGCTTTCATAAAGTCAGAGGTCTTCTACGTCATGTCAGATAATGTCCGAATCAGCCCATGTGAGAAAACAGCACCAGATCCTCCGGAGGACTCACTGCAAGCAAGTGGGTGTGCTGAAGATGTTTCTGAGACGTGATGGACGCAAAACTGAAATTAAAAACATAAAGAACACAAATATCTCAGGAGGGGAAACTAGTCTTGATGTGCTTTGAACAAAAGCATGTGATCTCTGCGTTTATACATCACGTCTGGCGAACTCCGGAGAAAGTCCGGATCCAATTGTGTGGACGTTCCCTGGAGTTCATGTTTGAAAGCAGCTTACGATTTTTAAAGGAAGCTAAACAGAAAATAGAATGTCACCGTGGGTCCTACTAAGGTGCTGGTACACAAGAACTTATCCGAGCACCATTTGAGAGTGTGGATCTGAAAACATGATCTCGTCCCATTTCTGAATATCCCCATACAATCAAGACAAGGCTGGACAGAATAAAGGAAGCAAAATAAGGCAGAGAGAGAGAGGGCTAAGGTAGCTTCACAGGTAAAAAGGGGATGGACGAGACTACAGGATATGGAGAAAACAAGGGTTTTCAACAAACAGATTAGACAAGGGGGAGGAAATGGAGAGGGAGAAAGGGGAAAGCTGATGAGTTAATAGGAGAGGAGTGCAGGAAGCAGGAAAAGGGGAGAAAACCGCATGGAGAGATGTGACGAGAGGAGGGATGACATCACACACGTGTCAGTGGCTGACGGCATAATTGAAAGCTGCGGAGCAGATTTGGAGGAGGAAAGGGAGACGTGACGAGAGAAGGGATGAGAGAAACGAGAGGGGGGGGGGGGCACAGGGAGGGGGCACGAGGTTTCATATGTCAGAGCCTTCACATGTCATACGTCAGTGTGGAGTTTGCACATGTCAGAGCAGAGGATGGGGAGGAGAGCAAATGTCAAGTCAAAAACAATGTTGTGATCTACTGTTAATGAAGACACCCAAGCAGGGGAGAGGAGGGTGAAAGAGAGGAGACGATGGAGAGAAAAAAGAGAGAAGTGGCAGAAGGATGGGTGTGGAAAGCAGATGGAAAAAAGGAAGGAAGCGAGGTTGAGCAGAGGAATACAGGTCCAGAGGAAATGATAGAGAGAGAGAGAGAGAGAGAGAGAGATCTCAGGAGTGAAGAATGCATTGATTGTGGTCAAATACTTCTCCTACACAGGTGACGCTACTTGCTCGTCCTTCCATTGAAAACCTTTCTCCTATTCAAATTCTGTCTCAATAGTTGTTTAAGAAGAAAAAACAACTTGAGGTCTTATTAGATGTGGAAATAAGAGGTGCAGGAGAGTAGGAGGAGGGAACAGGGTCGGAGGAACCAAGTGAGGTGAGGGGAATGTCATTCTTCACCAGAGATGCTGTAATTATTTGCCGCAGACTGAGATGAAGCAGCTCCGCAGTGACAGTTTCCTCACGTCAACCGTTTCCTAGTAAGAGGATGAATATTAATCAAACTTCCAGTGCTGAAGAACGGAACAAAGAACAACTGGCAGATTCCTGTCTCCAAGAAATAAGACAATGCACAATGGGTGTGTGTCATTAATACACTGGCTGGGAGCCTTGCAGTCATTCAGGACAGAGTAGCTGGAATCTCTGGTTAAATCCAGACAAGTGAAGGTGATCATCTAAGAAAATGCAAATCTTCAGTCCAAAGAATCACACTCTGCTTTGTGGCACGGATCAAATGTGTGTGTAGAATGCACCTTTTTTAAGTTAGACTTGAAGGTATTGCACAAAGCCCTGTCAGTTAAGAACATATGCCAATACATATTAATGTAGGGAAAGAAGTTTATTATTTGAGACATGCTTATCACATAATATATAATAATATTATATATAATATCCTTATTGTGGTTTGTTGGTCCCATAGACGGGATATAAAATATCAAAATACAAAAAACAAAATATCCTGGATAAGAACACTTCTTGTGAGTCTGCATAGTAGCATCAGGGGGATGAAGTGACTAATATGGAGTCAAACAAAAACTACTTGAAGAAAACATATTTAATATAAATTTAACTCGCAGTTTGGCCAGCTACTAACATAGAGAAATCAAGGTTCATGACCCAAACAAGCCACCAGGGGCCGATCAATCCGCCACAGCCAACTACAGGCTCATGGTGGCTCAGTGGTGATCAGTTTTATTGCCTAGTAAGAAGCTACATGGGTGAACTAATTGAGGCATCGTTAAACTCACACTGTCCAGTATTACCCAGAAGTCTTTGTACATGTTGTGAGACGATCATTACAGCCCAGATAATGCTTTTTATACGAGTGGAAATATCCACTAAAGATGTAAAACCAGTGACCGGCCTTTCAGTCCTGTACTCTGCCCAGAACAAAAGAGAGCCTGTGCATGATGTGTGCAGGTGGCTGATACTCGCACGCATAATGCAAACTGCCCCTGGCACACAGAAGTAAATGAATGTGTCTGTGTGTGTGTCTGAATGTGTTTTCCTCATCTGCTTTGTGTCTGTAATCGGCACCAGAGTTCACCTGGGGGACAAGGCCAACGGGGAGGAAAGTTCCTGGTGGTGAAGTGGAAAGAGGAGAAACCGAGAAGGACGGAGACGTGAAATACATTGATCCATAACTTCAATCCACGCTGATAAAAAAAATAAAATCTCATGAATATTTACTGAAGTTGCGTTGTCTTGATCGCCTGCCGAGCGGCTCACCTCTCGTGAACTGTATCAAAAGTTTCTATTGAAAGCTTCTTGTTTTTCACATTCCCCCCTTTTCCCTTCGTCTAATGTGCCGTCAACAGAATTGACTTCCTGTGTCTCTCCTGCCCTTGAGTCGGCTCTTTGACCCTGTGAATATTTCACCCTCCGTCACTGTAAAATGTTAAACAGCATGCATTAGTAAAAAAAAACAACCTCGACTGCTTGTTCATGCATTACAATGAAAACACGCTGTGCAGTGGGAAGCCAGTGGGGGATTGTGTCGTGTTGTTGCAGTATGTGATACGAATGGGATCTCAAAGGGGGGGGGGGGGGGGGGGGGGGGGAGCTGGTGACACTCTGTTGTCAGTCAGTTTGCAGAAAGCTGACGACATCCTCTCCAGGCCAGGGTCACCACCACACAGGGAAATAACACAACCCCAATCTGACATGTGGTGAGACCGATATCGTTTACCGGCCGTACTGTCGGTACTGCCAAGCGCTTGTCCCGGTTATCTGATTCAACCTGACTCGACCCACTCCGCAAATGGGAACCAGCTCACCTTTATCTTTGCACTGGTGAATTATTAATACGCGGCGGGGCTGTGTTTTTTTCCACACTGTCAGCCATTACAGAGACGGTAAGTGTGTGGGGGGTCACTGTTTCTCTGTGACCTCAGCAAGCAAAGTCAAAAGTGGACGGTGCTTGTCAAAGCGTTGAACGATAGACTGCAACATATTCAGACTGTAGAATGGCCTCTAAGACTTTACAACAGGCCTATTATGGGAATTGGACAACACACGCAGAGAATTGTCAAATTTGGCGGCAGTGATTATGGAAATAGACGTGCAGAGGCTGGTTTGTTTTTCCCCGGTCATTTGAAGCAACTCGTCGGTAGATCGGACCCTTTGAAAAACTCTCGCTCTGCATGAATATTCAGCAGCTTCTGTGGAACACAGGCTGAAAAGCACATGACCATTTAATTAGGAGTCGTCTGAAGTTTAAGATACACGTGACCCGTCTGATGAAAAGAGAATCAGACGCACTGAATGTGTTGGAGGGGAACCTTTACAGTGAATCTCTGGTAATCGGTTCTACTTTGTAAACTATAGTGCGAGACGCAGACATCCATCTTTTAACAACCACTAAGCTCCTTAAGTCCCTGTGAGCCTCCTGCTCCTCAGTGGAGCAAGTTAGGAGAGTTCGGATCCATTAATTAACTCTAGGTTTTTTCCAAATTCCGTAATTAAATGTTTTACACCTCTAATTTTTAATGGATATCCAAACCAAGATCAGGTTTCCCTCGAGTCTAAATTAAGCATAGTTTGGGGCATATGGATGAATTCGTACCCTCATGAGCAATTTTGTTCTTAATATTTGGCATTGAGCAAAACTTTGAATATTTGATTCGATTTGGTGGTTCTTACTGACGCTGTGTCGAGTGCAGCACGACTCCAGTTAAAGACTCTTAACGTTTCTCTACTTGAGTTTAGCAGAAAACAGGTTGTGCAGAATTAAGATGAGGGGAATGTGGTGGTTAGACTGAGACAAGAGACTACAAGACCAACCAATTCAAAACAGAAAATCTTTTTCTCTGAAAAAATAAGCGAATACAATTTTAGCGTGGGATTTCATAAATGCATTTCTCTGATGTACTATTCCAGGAGCCATTGACATAGTGAACATATTCTTTATTTAGGATAAAGGAGAGAATACATGTTAAACACTGATGACTTTAAGTGTTAGCTAACTGATTTTCACTCAACTAAGACCAGAATTCATGTACAATAATAGTCTTAAGGTGATTTACACACATTCACAGATTCATGCAAAACTTTCCGATCCCTTCATTGTTGGATCAGTCAGCCGGGACGATTTGGGGCCCACTGTCTTAACCGAGGACACTTAGGGATTTGGACTTGAGGAGTGGATGACCCGATTTACCTCCTGGGCCACAGCAGTGACTCCTTCCTGTGCAAAAGTTATTTAAAAACTGAATTAAAAGGTAACGCTTGGGATCTTTGTGATTAGAAAGTCTCAAGTGTCATATTGTGATACATCTGCTAATAGAGGACACACACACACACGTATATACATGTACAGAAAGTACACACGTTACTGGATAGCAATCACGACAGTCCTCCCCGTGTCTCCGTATCTCCCTCTCTCTTTCTTGTATCTTTTGCGGCATCTCATTTTCTCACGTTGGAGAGAAAAGGAAGAAAGACGAGGGAGACATGTGATCAAAGAGCCGAATTGATTTGAGATGTGACTGGATTTCAAACGTCTCGTGTAACAGCAGATGTTGCTTGATGTGATAAATGTGCGAGGTGAGAACAGAATGATCTTCTATCAGTTATTGTTTTGTTCGGGGAAGTGTGTCAAGCAGCTGTTTCAACTGGATTTATCCCCTCTGGGCTGCCCCCGTCCAAGTGAAGGTCTGTCCAATAAACCAAAGTGGCTCTTTTATGGAAAAACACAGACAAACTGTTCAGAATTCCTTAATAAAATCATAACCACAAGGCTGATGCTACATTTTTATAGCTTTCCTACATTAAAATAAAAATCTAAAAAAGGACATGCTCCTTGATGCTTTTGAGTCGTTTTCTTCTCCGGAAATGCAGGTGATCATTTCTGCTATAACGATAATCAGGTCGTTATAGTTTATCCAGGTAATATATATAATTATGTGGCCACTGTTACAAATATTACGTTCGTGGATTAGTTTCCAAAATGATAATTGCATGATTTCTGTTAAGTGCTATCCCCTGCATTGATGATATATCAAGAGGCCTCTGGTTTCAAATGAATAAACAAGGTCCTCGGTGGAGATGTTGGGGAACGAAGGGAAATGAGCTTTTAATGAGTTTGGAGTTAACTCGGCAGAACCCCACGTCTTCAGCGATGACTGATGAGATATGGGACGTCTCCAACGTGTGATTACAATTAAGTATTTGCTCTTATTGCACACTTTCACTCTAAAAACCGCCGGAGCTGCTTCAGTGTCAGACGTCCTTCTTCCAGTTTGGTTTTCTTTTTCTCTCTCTCCGTATTCCTCTTCTTGTTTCACTTGGTGCCGTAACAACTGAGACTTTGACAATTCTCTGTGCAATTGACTCGTAAGTTAACTTTTTAAAATGTGCATAGTGTCCGTACACGAGTGTGTGTGTCTTCTGTACGGCACTTTAACACCTACCTTGTTTGGTTTGGAGCTTGAGACCTTTTCAGTTTAGTCTGATTAAAAAAATAACGATATAATGTATGAAAGTTGTTTTCAGTACCGTAATGGTATTACACAAAAAACTACTTCCTGCAGAAATGCAAACACAACGATGTCAGACACACAGATAATTCATGTCAAGTATAGTCAGACCAAACATGACAAACTTGAAGTCATATAAACGTCTTCAGTGTGCTATTTAAAAAGTAATATAATGAATTTAATTCAATAATGATATATGTAATTGAGGATAATTGATCATGTTTATAATCAGGATTCTCCACACCTGTATTTATATATATAAGCATATTCAAAAAACAGTAATGAAGATAGACTGTAACTTCTCTCTGCGCTTACTAATTTATTCAGCTCTCTCATATGTGAATGACGTTCCCCCTTGTTCTTATCCTGGTTCGTGTAGACGGGCCGTTCGCAAGCAACACATGCAAAACAAAGTACTTCAGATCTGTATTATTAATGTGTATGTAAATGCGCTCCTTTAAATGCGTTATGTAAGTGAGTCATTTAACCATCTGTATAATTAGTGTTTGTACTTTCCGGCACAGATATTCTTGTGATTATCTGTAATAATATCACAACACACTTATACCCACTGTGGTGCACCTGACAGTTTGTTGTTATTCAAATTCTCACCATAATGTTTTATTCATTTATGAAATGTGACTTTTTGTGTCTGTGACTTGAATCGTCAGTCATCCACTTCTACTCCGCACCCACCTACAGAACCTACAGAACCTACAGAACCCAGGGAACCTACAGAAACTACAGAACCTACAGAACAGAACTGGGAGTAGACGAGATGCCGCAGTGACAAACAGAGCTAGAGAGTCAATAACAATGTGGTTGAAGTAACACTCATGAAATTAAAAGGCAAATTATGGGCAGTGTGTTGCCAAATTTAAGGCCCATTCAGTGCAATTAAATCACAAGGCTGTTCCGCAGAGTGAGAGAGAGAAGAAGGAAAAAAAAAACAACGTTTTATTCCTCCCTCATATTGTTTAGTTAACAGACTGAAGTCTTCTCATGTTAAATTCACGTTTTGTCAACCAGATTCAAGCGTTCCGATTGGTTAATTAGCTCTTATCTCATTGCAAAGCAGTGTATCGGAGCAGAAATGTATTAACGCTGTTTTTTGAGATTTGGCTTTTGTTGTTTTGTTCGTCTGTTTTTTTTGTTGTACTCTACATCAGGATATCATGCACATGCACCAGTGCACATGGGCACGCCATGTAAAACAAGATTATTCTCAAAACACTACACACATGCAAGTACTGGCTTTTGAGTCAGTGGGTTCTTCTCAAACACACAAAGCCTTTGTTCAGCAAAAGGAAATGATTTAGCAGTCACCAATATAGAAAACTAATATCGCTCATAACACAAAACAAAAAGCCAGAACGTAGAAAATCTGGGAGAGGAGTGGAATAAGAGGGTAATATCCTACCGGCATCAGTTGTGCATCATATCCCAAACTCTACCATTGGAACATTGTCACACCGGGGCCTGAATGCAAATTACACAAAAGCTGCACCTCAGCCAAAATAACACACATACACAGCACATTCGAGACTGAGCGAATCGAGACCCAGACACAAGATACAGGACTAGTATAATAAACTGTGGCTTAATGCTGCGTGTAGTCGACCTGACGTCAGCAGAACCAGAGAAAAAGGACGGAGAAAAAAACAACAGAATAATCAGCAGGAAACCAGGTATCAGTACCAGCAGGGACATTACACCTAGAAAAACACAGAGGCTGCATGCGGAGCAAATACCTTGTGTGAGATCCTCCAGTCTACACAGTTCTAACACTTGAATGACACAGGGCAGTCTTCCAAGATCTCCCAGCAAAGGGAAGTAGCCACTACAGTGTGATTACTCATACATGAGGTAATGAGATGATGAGAGGCATCTGTGGAGACGGGTGTCCAGAGCACAAAGGCTGATGAGGAGATGAGCAGCTGCTTTATACTGTAGAGGAGAACACCGGGAGCACACCTGGATGGGAGAGGAACAGCCAGACCTGAAACACACACAGACACACACACACACACCTACACAATGGAACAATGAAAATGATGGGGGCTCATTTATGGAGGGGTTTGGTTCACGAGGACGTATATGTGCTCAGGACATTTACTGGAACTTTTCTTGTCAACCCCCTGGTGAAATGTCTGGAAAATTCACACCCAGCCAGCAAGCGGGTGTTTAGAAGAAAAAGACAAACATCCGACAAAGAGGTGCAGTTTGTGAAGAATGTCCAGACGAAGATGTCAAATTGGAAAGGTGGCAAGATTGGAAAAATTTTGAGTGATTATTGTCAATGCTTAGCTGCCCTAAGTGCCAGCCCTCAATGCTGCCGACCCCTATTATTCTGGAGTTCAGCGTCTGAAAAACGGCGATAGACTCAGAGAGAAAAGTACCAGGGAGAGAAGGAGGCAGAGGAACAGAAAAAGCTGACACTTGCTGTGACACACACGGTGCTGGAGATAGGAGCCCCGGAGTTTACAGTCGGGAAATAATAACAGCACAGTTAGGTGCTGCTGACAATTCGGAGCGTTTTGGAGCCCATTTTAATAAGCTATCATCTGGGCACCTGGGACAGTAAATATTATCAATGTATTTAATATAATGTAAAAAGAAAAAGACCCTGGCATGCAAGGAGGGCAAGTAACAAACACACACAGCACTGTGCTGCGTTTTAGTGTGTCTATGAATCTTCTTCCCCCCCCCCCGACCAGAATCGCCTCTGAATCAGCCCGCTTATCAGTTGTGTATCTCAACATTTATCAATAAATAAACACGTAGGATTACCCCCCCACTGGTTTACTGCTGTAAATGGAAGATAAACCAGCTTAGAAGAACTTCGAGTTGCCATAATACCCCGAAAACACATTTCTGCCCTGGAAGTGATAGTGTTTTGGAATCAAATCCCTGTAGGCTCCACAGTTATGGCTTTAAAAAAGTGTGATACAAAAACATTAGAATTTTTTGGTGGTTAAAGACAATTTCATGGGCATGCCTTTGTACGTTTTCGAGCTATTCAACAGAAAAGCAGATAAACAAAAGGGAGGGAACACTTTTTGACCTTATAGCGATGAAAGAAAATACCACAAAGAATACTGTTACTCATCACAGGGCTAGCTAGCTCCTAAAAGCAGCATCAAATGTGTGTGTGGGCTGTTTGTAACTTGTTAAGTAAGCACAAGACGAAGTATGAGTATGTGTAGGTGTCCGTCTGACGCTTGCGGGTCTTTCTTTGTGTCTTTGTGTGCGTCTGCCAGAACCACCCGAAGAGGAAGCCGAGCGTTGTTTTGTGCCGTTTCCAGAGTTACACCACCACCGGCCCCCGGAGTTTAAAACAAGGGTTGCCAACACAATGCACACAGAGCTCGGAGAAAAATAAATTGCTTTCCATCTCGGATTGTTCCCCCGGTGTCCCCGTCTGAATACCTGCCATTCCTGCCCGTTCATCTGTCCTCACGGCGTCTCACGCATGCCTGCTCTCCGCTCTCTGCCGATTGAGGGAATTAAAGCAGCGACTTAAGCGGCAACTTTGTTTTTCTCCTCTGGAACTGTCAAGTTACGTTTAAATAAGTGATTCCCCCGGCTCTTTTAGATGTGAAACTCATTTGCCACGCGAGTCAGTTAAAAACCCCATTTTGGATTAACCTCTGTGGAGGAGTTGAGATTTTATACACCCCCCTGAAATAATTAAGAATCAGAATAAAGGCTCTTTAATTGCTTTCGGGTGGCTGTGTTTCAGCTGCTCTGATTGCTGCAGCAGATGCCTGGATACACTAAGTCAATATGTGAAGGAGCGTCTTTTGGAACTCCTTTTTTTTTTAGCGAGCGTCGAACAGAAATTTGCTGATTTAGTTTCTGTGTCGCTGAAATTCAATAAGCGCTGAATACGGAGAGATCAAGTGAGGAAAAAGCATTCTGAAAGATTGTGCAATCCATTTCCATGTGTTTCATTGTGTGTCTATAGTCTTCAGCTAGATATCCGTAGGGTTGTCGATCTCTGTGCTGTATTTGAAGTGTTTACTTGTATTTTCTGTGCTGCCTGCAACCCTGTGCAACATGGATGACTATCTCAGAGGGACAGCAGGCTTGCTTTCCTTCACACATGGTCAACAAAGCAAGAGTGTAGGGTGTGTGTTTGTGTTGTGCGTGCGTGTGGGTGTGTGTTTATGGGCAGTTTATGCATCTGTGCATCTGGCCCGGACCTAAGACTCTCTCAACCTGAGGTGACCCGAGAGGAGTGTTTTAATGGTTACAGCAAATCCTTTGTATTCCTCCAGGTGGAATTCAGACACAACAAATCTAAGCTCCTACAGTCCGGCTAGCTGCTCTCTGAGACTTCACTTAGATGCAGCGAGGCTTTGAGCTAAATGTAAAGTTTAGCAGAATGCAAACATGCCGGGAGTGACAATGATAACGTGCTGATGTTGGGCTGGTTTGAGTTCTATCATGCTACCGCTACATGCTACCACCCGAGTCCAATTAGAGCTGATTGGAGAGTCTCACGTCTGCAGGTATTTGGTCAAACTAAACCAAAGCAGAGTGATAACAGTCAGGTCATTTGTGACAAATATATCTTTTAATATCTCGTCTTTGACACAAATGTCTCGTAGATGGATGTCCTGAGAGGCTCGCTGCAGGAATATTTTAATATTGTGACTTTTTATGTTCTGTCCTATACTCTCATCTGCCTCCTCCCATTTATCCCCTTGACAATCATCAAAGTTATTACAGTCCATCATGAGATTCAAGATTCAAGATTTTTATTGTCAAATGCACAACAATAACATCAAGCAGTCGCTGGCAGTGAAATGCTTGAGTCTCAGGCTCATTTCTAGCAATGCTCAAGTAATTACAACCTATAAAATAAAATAGAAATAGTATAAAATAGAATATCAAAATTTAAAATAGAAAATAAAGTATATATATATAAATATATATATATAAACCGCTGATTATTGAGATGGGGTTTCACTGAAAATCACAAATAGGAACATATTGGTGGAGCAAGCAGAGGATCCCCAATGTCGTTAGGTTTCATACTGTTTGAATAGTGAGTCCTATAACTGTCCAGATCAAAACTAACTGATGGACGGAGCAGATACAAATACATTCTCCCTTATTTGATAAGCTGCTGCGTCTCAGAGTTGTCGCTGTGCAGGAAACTCCACCAAGCTGTTGCACGGACGAACATTCGAGAAAGTAAGATCGCTGTGGATACAGGACTTTTGTCTGAGTGAACTGAAATCAGAAGCATGCATTCATGGACGTGGGTCTTTGTGTTATTCTGACAAACATGTTTCTTTCCATTCCACACCCTGTCGACAGCAGCGAGAAACGTCAAAGCTCACTTAGACGACAGGAGAATATAGAAAAGAAAGTATGAACCAAGAAAGACAAAGTTTGGAGGAGAATTCTTGGGGTGAGTATGGATCCAGCTGCTGCACCTATACTCATACAGATTTCTACTTACAAGGGAGATAATCATTTGCTCACAGTTACACTTCATCATCTTCTCCCGCTCTGCGCTCCCCTCTCCTCTCCTCCTGCCCATCCCTCCTTCCCCCTCTGCCCTGGTGCCTTCTCCAGCTCAAAGTCTGTGTGCGGATTATCACTGGATGAGCAGTCATACTATGAGAAGTGTAATCCGTCATTAGGAGACAGAGGAGTTACACAGGATTTAGAAAGACACAGAAAGACCTGACGTGTGCCCGGACATGCAAAATACCCAGGTTAAACATTATGTACCTGCAGATGAACAGTTAAGTATGTGCACCTCCTATGATAGTTCAGTTAATTTCCATTTTCAGATAAGAAATATTACACTCGGTTAATCTTGTGAAAACCTGGCTGCGGTTTCTGACCTACATGCTCAACACAATGTCTTATTTAGGAACATTTTGCAAAAGAATATGCACAAATAGAATGAATAAGCTTGAGTCTGATTCGTCTAAAATAAACAGAGCCATCAGGACTGAGCTGCTGGACTTAGTCATGGCCTCAGATACATCGTGCAAAGCCAGCTTATTGGCCCAGTAGAAGACGCACTATGGTCTGGATTTCCCTGGACGGTGAAGGTCATTGGCCTCAGCAGGATGTCGCTCACGAGGGAGTTCAGGATGCTCGAGGCCTTGGAGGAGATGCCAGTGTTTGGTCGATACCTGATGCAGCACCTTGTTCACTGAGATATCACAGCTCACCGTCTGGGTCTTTCTCCTCTTCTTAAAGATGAAAAACAGTTTTACCATATTTTCAGAAGATGTTCATCAGGTATGCAGGCCATGGATCACACTTCTTTTTTTACCCCTGAGAAGAGATTTCATTTTGCTTAATTACGGTGCTTCATACTTTTGTTTTCATGCTAAATCTCATCTCTGTGGTCCAACCGAATCCACCTGAACTGGTCGGCCCATTTCCCCATTGTAAATCTCCCTGTGACAAGTGTCCAGATTCCTAATGACCAACATTGGAGCCGCGGACACATCCTGCTTAATTAAGATCAGCTAAAGTTGCTGCAGGAGCGAAACAGACGTCCACAAATCAACCTTCAAGTGCTTTCCAGGCTCTCTGCCTTGCAACCCGTCTCTCAGGTGCCTCCTCCGCTTGCAAGGACGAGGTCCAACTTGTCCGTCCTGCTGGGCGGCTGATTGGCTGGCAGACGCCCTTCATGAAGGGTGAGTAAAAGAGCAGGAGGGTCTGCACGACCCTGCACAGCCAGGAAACCACCTGTTTCGAAAAGGCTCTGTTTTGGAGACCGCAGACCACCCGCGTCTTTCTCAGCGTCCCAGTACGAGCTCTCACACCTCGGTGAAATCCAGTTGAAAACGCCCCTTGTAGAACCGGTACTTCGTTTTTTTTTACTACCTCAATGTTGTCGCTGTTATACTACACATTATCTAACACTTTATATTCTTACACCACCATCCTGCTCTTTTATTAAACTGTCATGTTTTTAAACATTTTCCTCGTATGCCCGAAGAAGTTTGTGACACGATTTCATTAGCTAATTCTTCAATATTAAATTCTTTATAAATAATACGAATTCTGATATAATGGGTTGAGCCACTCAGGGATGTTTTATCAGTAGAAAAATAACAGACATTTCTTTGCGACATATTGTGCACAGGGTCCTTGAATGAAAAAGAGAAAGACTCACTGTTTCTTTTGGGAGGTTTGCTGGTTGCCTTTGTGAGCAGACGGAGAGATCAACTTAGAGGAGAACTGGCGTCAGCAGCACATTCTTGGATTCAAACTATAATTGAAGTTTTTATGAGTATCATAGTCGGGTTTATTGTGACCAGCAGGATGTGTGACTTTTGTAAATCCCTCTTGTACTGGTGGGGGTCACGTGTCTGGGCCAGAGAAGAGAAACCCACCATGCGAGCGACGCACTCATGTACAGTAGCTCCTGCATTAAACGAATGAGAACACACATGAGCAGCAGGGAATAACATCCCTGAGGCTGTGCCGGTGTTCGAAATGTGTGCGACCCCGTCTCTCCGTGAGCGTTTGTGGCAGTGTGTTGTGCATGTGAGTGGTGTCGCGGTCCGACCTTTAGAGAAAGGTCAGGCCGTTTGGAAGAGGAATAGAGACCATGCAGACGCACATGATGACTGGAGATATGGATCCAAGACCAAATCAGACTTTGCTGACCTTATCTATCTATATATCTATATAAGTATGGAGTTATCTGGGAATTGATGTAATTCTTACTGTGCGTGCGTGTGTGTGTGTGTGTGAGAGAGTGGATCATTTCAAGTTTCCACTGGTATTAATGTTATTCACCCTTCAACACTGTTTTTCTCTCCATGCTGCCTCCCTGTGCTGCCCTCCCCTGTCTCCATCCTCTCCATGCACTTACAGGTAATTAGTGAGAGATCAATGACCATTCTGAAGAGCCAGGTTTCACAGGCTGGCATGAAGTGGTGAGATGAAGATGGTTGTTCAATTCCAGAAAATCTCTATCTGTCTTGATGGAAAAGGAAAACAGAAAAATCCGATCAGTTATAATAATTGAACGTTGTGATCCAATGTGCGACAGGTACGTTGCTGGTCCGAGCTCGTCCACATCCCACACATCTGATCTCTGATCTTACCTTGCTACAGTTAAGGTCATTTAACAGTCAAGGTTATGTTAAGGTATGTTAATGTGTTTTAAAAAGCTGTATTCTGTACAAACCCTACGTGGAAGGGATGATTACCATCGTGTTTGTACGGCAGGGCTCAGGTTCAACCCTTTGAAAAAGAAACACGTCCAGAGAATGAATAAGACGGAACTTCTTTTACCATCTAGTTCGACATAAATAACAGAAAATAACTAAAAAAAAACATGAATCGATTCGAAACTGAATTCTTGCACCCGCCACTGTTTTACTTTTTGATGCTTCGGCTTTAAACTTTCCAAATTACTGATATTTTCCGTGGCTAATGCTACACTCCTGGAAGCACACAAACCTTGGATCTTGTAAGTGTAACATTTTTTACTCTTGGGTGACAATTTCTGTGATTTCCAGAGGACTTTTTATCACTTGACTGTAGACATGCCCTTGATTTCCAGTAAAGATTTTCTATTAAGTCGAGCTGACAGTAATTACAATTTTTTTTTTTTCCTTAAAATTAAAAGTTGAATAACCTTCTATAAAAATTTCACTGAGTCTTTTCAGGTTTAACTATACAGACAGTGTTACAGTACAACTTTAACATGGAAAACTGAACAATACCCCTGAGTCAGCGTTTTAATCGGAATATTACAGTGGATAACTGTTTGTTGTCGGGTGTGTGTTAGGACAGAGAGAGAGAGAGAGAGAGAGAGAGAGAGCCATTGTGCTGTGCCGTGTAAAGGAAACATAAGAGATTCTCATTAGCTGACAGAGATGAATCCTTAATTACAATGATTGTGTTTTTGAGTCTCGCACATAACAAATGTAGACGCACAAAGTCACACACAATTGTGTCATAGATATTGATGGTATGCTAATGAAAATGTCACAGTTCGGTGTGTGTGTGTGTGTGTGCGTGTGTGTGTGTGTGTGTCTTTTAATGGCAGAAGCATGGTAATGAGGGATTCATCAATGTCCTCATGGTCGTGATTTAGTTAATGCATGGAATACTGCCTTGGTATTATGGTAACTGAGTGTGGGTTGTATTCCTATTAGGCCACATCATCTGTGCTTTAAATAAAAGAACCAAAGATTCATTTTGAAATATCTCTTAGTAGCTGCGGCTGCGTGTGGTAAACGTGTTGAACGCAGAATATTTGATCCTGATATAAGATAAGTGTTACATTTTATTACTGTTTATACCTTTTGGTTTTACCCCAAAGGTAAAACACACACACACAGACACACACACACACAAACACACACATGGGGAACAGCTGTGCAAATGGATGAGGCCAGATCTCGCCCCCCAAGCTATCACACATCTACCTACATGTTTATGTACAGTCTCCAATGACCCATATTCTACCTGACAATATGCGATTTGATTATTTGTCTCTTTTCCTTTTTTTTGTATGAGACAGATGTGTTTTTAGTGACTTAGCCTGGTAAAAAAACAGAATAATTCAGCTTCCTTACTCAAAGCCGCAGGAAGAACATTGGCATTATATGGGGCACTAAAGAACGGCGAGGTGCTGATGGTTGTTCTCGTTCATATGAACCCAAGGTGTATATTTCCAAAATTGAAATAAAACCAAATAGTGCAAAGTCGGGGTGACCTGATATCTGCGTGGTCACGGTGCCTTGAGGGTAAAATGTGCAGCTAGTGCCCAGTTTGAATCTGTTTGACTCCCCTGCAAAATTCAATTTCGTAGATATATCATTTTGATTATTCAATTGGATTTGTAACATCGGAACCTGTGGTGCTGAGCAGTGGTAGCCCTGATATTTCTTTACTTCTCCTTAGAGATGAAATCTACAGATAACAATGGTCTCATATATGATCACGCCCCTCAGTGGGGGCTCTGCAGGCTCAGCTATTCATCCTAACAGATCCGCACACTTACATTTTGCATGTACGTCGGCGTGATCCCATTCAACTTCATGGCGCCCAGCCGTGCAAAGAAAAGCAGCGGAGAGCTTACCCCACGTCCTCTGTGACGAGTGGAGCAGCGGGGGGGGGGACTTGTTAGACAGCTCTGCGAGGAGTCTGATAGCTGCACCCCCCCCCCCCCCCCCCCCCCCCCCGCCAACACACTGGCTTGACAACATATAACATTTAAGTCGTGCATGTCAGTCGGCGGAACTCTGCCACTCCCCATGCAGCCGTTCCACCTACAAGGCAGATTGAGGCCAGTTATGTGGGTTACTGCATTTATGTATTTATTTTTATCGAGGTATGTATTTATATATATATATTGACGATCGACAGACATTGGTCGAGATGGAAGCGGAGAGCACAATGCATGTGTTTGCTGGCAGCCTCTTTAGTGGGAGGTGTAGGCTTTGCGGTGCTTACACAGATGGTCAGTTTTATCTGACTTTCTTTTTTGTCTGAGTTTTTGGGCTGATAAGCACCATTACTCTGTTTGCTGGTCATGGCAGCGGCCCCATCAGTGCAAACACCCCCCCCCCACACACACTCACACACACACACACGCACTGAGAAAAGTCTGCTCCACTTCATGCATGTACTTGTCTAATAGGCAGCAGTGTTTTCAGGGTTCCAGACTTTGAGGGATTTGCAGGGACGTGGAAACTCATAAAACATTTCCTTGATGTGCCAACAATCAGCAACACAACATGTGCATACGCTATAGTGTGGAGCATGTCTTGTTCCACATAATAGCCCTTTGTCTTTGTCCTTTCAGAAAAAACAGGCATCGAACCATATTCACGTCATGTTTTCGTGGCAGCACTCAGGTAAGGCTGGAGATTGGTGGTTGTACGTAGTTCCAGGATAAGCCTCCTGTTCTGAATTGGAACCACAAGATTAAATAAAAAACCCTGAAAAATAGTTCTTCACTTTCTTTTTCTTCATATTTCACAATGCGCTCCATACGGGCTGAAACTCCTCGTCACTGACAGATTCACAGAGGCAGATCTGTTTCTTAGCCCCGCTGCAGCTTCTTTTTCTTCTTTTTCTTTCCCTTTCCATCCGATTAGGACCCAGTTGTGCCGCCACATTACCACCAGGGGAGGGCCGGCCAGCTGTGAGTTCTGAGAGCTTCCTCATTTACTTCCCCGGCTCTCATTGTCGCAGCCGGGAGATGCAGTCCATAGGGGGGGGGCTTCGATGTAAAGGGCCGTCCTGTGCTGCAGGAAATGAACGCTGCTCAGGTTTCAATGATCCTGCTTTCAAGGGACAGTCTGCTCGAACACATCTGCTCGATACTTAAGAGGGCAGCCAGGCTTCTGAGGAAAAGGAAGTTTCGCCGAGGTGAAAGTCTCCTCTTAACAAACCTCTTCCACAGCAGGTCTGCTGGATGGCGAGACGCCCACGAGGGCACTGACACAGCCACACTCCCTTCTCCAGCTGGGCCCGAGGACCACGGCCACAGAACAGCACTGCTGTCTTTGAGCCAGAGGCCCGACTTGCCTCGAGGCTAAAACTGGGGGACAGAATGATTTTTCCCCTCCACACCACGGCTGCTGCTGGCTCCGACTTGCCAAAGCAGCCTCTGAGCTGAGACGCCGCCATTGGCAGTGACCCCCACCCCCGAACACCGCTGCCCAGAGCCGGTGGAGCAGAGAGCGTGATGCTGATTTAAAGCTCGGCTTCCCCTGAGTCCTCACCTGCTCAAGAGGCACCAAGCGGGTGGGGAGGGGCGGGGGGGACAGCCACAATAATACAGCCACGGTGGTGGTTTTAGCCAGAGACGAATAACCTGCTGCTCCCGTGCTGCGTTCAGAGGAGACATTCAGGGAGGGCTGGTGATAGAAGTGGGAATTTAACTTGGACCGAATATTTTTATACCTTTATCAGCGCCGGCCGCCACTTCTTGTTGTCGCCCGGCAGAGCCATCTCCTCGTCTGCTCTGCGATTGTGTCGCAGGTCCCTGAAAACACCCAGATCGCCCCTTGTGTTTATGAACAGCTTTAATGAACTATTTAAACGCCTCAGGAGAAGCAAAAAAAACAAACATCTGTCATACAAAACAAACGGTGCAGATTATCACATTTAATGCCGCGGTGTTGAATGTGCTTTTAGCCGACCGCCGGGGACACCAGCCCATCGTCAGCAGGTCAGGTTAACTCAGAGCACTTCTCTGCAAAATGTGTTACTGTAGCAACCTTCACATGAGCTTCTGCCTAATGAAGTTAGATATGCACACGTTGTGAGATCATAATTAGCCGCGTCCCCCCGGGGAAAAGGTGGCGGCAGCTTTACCGCGCCTGTTTGCCGTGAGATCTGCAGACGAGATATCAGCCGCAGCAGCTTCATGATATCAGGCTCCAGCTGCAGATCAAGAGGGCGGATTGGTTTTTAAATTAAATGCACACAATGTTTGGCGACTATTGCGCTTTTGTTTTGAAACTAAAAAGCAGATTTTGAAGATCTCTGGTCGGAATCTCTTTTTTTTCCTAAGTGTTCTCAATAAGTCAGATATGTGTCTTCCGGTGTATTTCTGCAGGGAAACTATTTTAAAAGGAGAGCACGGGTGTTATCATTTGGATAAATGTCAAATATTCAACACCTATGGCCAAATCCCAGCCTTCCATCTCTCCATTTCTTATCCCCTTCATCCCTCTCCCTCCTCATTAGCAGTCTCCTCTCTCGTTCCCCCCATCATTCCATCCCTCCTCATTTCTTAGTCAGATAGGGCTTTGCGAGGCAGAAGGTCACAGAAATGTCTCTCTTACATACACACAATCTCTCTCTCTCTCCCTCCCTCTCTCCAGGTCACTTCTCCTTGTTCTTACACACTCGCACTCTTTCTGCTCTCCCTCATGAAAATGCATACATTATTAAATGTCTTCTTCCCCCCCCCCCCCCCCCCCCCTCCATCATTTACTTCATTCACAGTAGTCTCCCTCCCCCCTCTCCCTCGATCTCTCTTCCCCTGAATACAGTACATATATTATTCTTCTTGGTCAGACTCCCTGTGGGCCGATCAGATACGGAATATAGGTTTTGACCTTTAAGTGCAGAGGTAGGTTGGAATGAGTCAAGCTGCACTTAAAAATGCAAAATGATGACCGTGCCTAAATCAGTGTTGACTGACACGTTTGTGCACCGTGAAGCTCGAGGGTGAACTTTTACTCACTCTACGTTTTGAACTGTAAACCATGGGGGAGACTTCTGGTTTGTATTATAAACTAGAGAGTTGATAAATGAACCGAGCTGAAGGTTCTGTCTGTGTTTAGAATTTTTTTTTTTAAATGTGCATGTGTCTGATTAAACAGGCAAGCTGTGACAGTGCTTTAGATACATTGACCAAATCCTCTCAGACATAACCACTGATTGGCTGCTGGGTCGGGCTCGGTAGGTCACTGTTCTCTCAGTCTAGTTAAGAATATGCTCCAATATTGACACTAACACTGTTCCTATGTCTATTCATCATAATCAGAAAACAGTTCTTGATGATTCTCGGAGGGGAAACTGCTTAATTTTATTTGCATTAAAAAAAACTAAAATACTCAAAAATGATATTTAATGTGCAAGGTAGAATCACATTGTAGAAAGAGATGCAGAAGATGAACGGTAACTTAAAAGTTAATTAAAACTTATTTGCTAAATTACACTGAATATTGTGTACTGTTGTTAAACTTAAAATCGACAGTAGCTCAACAACAAATCATTAGTGGATATTTTCAGACATTTTTTGTTGGTTCAGAAACCACATTTGAATTCTGAAAATACTTGACTTTGTATTTTTCTGGCTTTAGCTCGAAGTGCAGTGTAAGAAAGTGGAATCACACACCTCTGGCAGGTGGAGAGAGAGATATATATAGAGAGAGAGAGAGAGAGAGAGAGAGAGAGAGAGAGAGGTAATTGTACTGTGGTGGCGGCAAAGGAAAAAAGAAACATTTAGAGTAAATGACAGAGAGGAGAGGGGGAGGCAGACAGAGGTGTGGAGCTGTGTCACACCCACAAAGGGCAACAACAGAGAGGCAGAATCAATAATCCCAGTCTGTGTTTATACTCACCAAGACATCAACGATGTGACCCCACCATAACCATAGAGATTAGTTGTCACACACTTGTCAGCTCTGCACTCCCCCCCGTGTGCGATGATGACTGATTGCGATTCTGCGCGTGTGTGCGTTGGTCTGTGCAACATGTCGTCCCTTCTTTAGATAGTCGTCACCACGAGATGCTTCTCCCGCCACCTCTCCTGTCATCCGATATTACACTTTGGGGGGAATCAAAGGGATGATCACCATCTCGGACTCGGCAGCACTTCAGTGATCAAAGGAGAGCTGACGTGACTCCGGAGATTTGTTTTTTTTTAGACTTTTGGCTTTTCTTAGCTGCTACACACAGACACGTCGGTGTTGATACCAGTGATTGTAACACAATGATTAGAGCGAGCCCTCCGAGTGAGGTTCCCAACGCGCCCTTCGCAATAACGTTGTTTATTTCAGTTGACAATGCTCTGCCCACTTCTTCCTCCCGTGCCACTGATGCCCCGCTCATTAGTAAACACTGCTGCCGCTTCTCATGTTGGATTTCCACAGCAGCAGCATCCAAGTCCCAGGCTCCTCAGGGGCTGTTTACAACTCTCCCTCCCCAATCGTCTCAGTGTCAGGTTTACAGTCTGCTCGGGAGAATGACACAGTCAGAGCCCTGGTGCCAAAAATCAACATAATTATAAATAAATCAGTTCCTCGTGAGCTGGCCGGCTTCATGCGTTTTAGCTGCATGGATAAAGTGGGATGTGACCTTCGTGAAAGACATCTCTCACTTCTGACATTTGATTAATGTTGGTTTCCCCACCACATGTGCTGTAATGCAGTGGAACAGAATTGATCAGGCACTGATATGGTTTGTTATCCTCAAACTGATCATTTTAAAGATAATTTAATTGCATTTGATCCTCAACCAGGGGTAGAACGGGCGGCGATGGCGGCTGTGGCTCCCAGCGCTCTGGTGTTGTTATTCATTTCTCTGAAGCATCATAAATAAAGCCTAAAAGAAAGAAGTGAATAGCAAAGAAAACCACAACACCTTTTTTTTAGAAAAAATTGCTTTTTGTGTGTGTTTTCCTTGGCTGGTAATCACCTCCCAACTCGCCACATTTATCTCGCGACCCCTTGTTGGGTTCCTGACCCTCAGGGGTGGAACCTCTCACCTTTGGGTTTCAGCCGCCCACAGTGAGCCTCAACGCCCACGGCTGAAAGCGGCCGGGGATCCTTGCTGCATGTTTATTTCATCCCTCACTCTCCTCCTGTCATCGCTCGCTCTCCCTCTCTAATGTCCACGTCCCCAGGTGAACTCAGACCAAGGTTGTTCTGGACCACGGGGCTAAACAGAGACGTTGGCGTTCCTTCAGGCAAAGAGCGGGAGGCTGCGCTGGGATCAGCTCATTTCAGTCACCTGTCTCATTAATGCTTAAAATGTCTCGGACTCATTCTTTACGGGTTCAGATATGAAGTAACCATATCTATTTGGCGCAGGTCTCACTTTACCTGGCACTTATTATTATTTTGCAACCTCCACTTCCTCCTTTTGTTTCAATTTTCTGGTTTTGTTTATTTAATAATATATATTTGTTGCCCATATATGTTCATCAGGGCGTGTTCAGTGGATCTCTACCTATTTGTTGTTCCCCAGGTTTTGAAGGAAGTCTAACTTTTCAACCATTTTCCGTGTAGCTATTGATTTGCTAAACATCAGTTCACCGACGGATGGATTTATTTGTCGGCAGACTAATTGTTCCGATGTGGTGACCAGCAAGTTTCTGGTCCTGCTGTAACCTAGCAACAGATTGTACAGGCAAGGCTTGGCTGTGTTTATAAACGGTCTAAAACCCTAAATGCCGTCTCCTCTCCTGAGCTGCTGTGCCGGGATAAACAGCCTCTCCTCTCCAAATGTGCATCTACAGTATGATGCAGTGTACCTGCCCTCATGTCTGTGCCCCATGCATGGATGGAGCTCAAACTGGGCTTGAGCACCTGCCGTTTTGTCTCCTAGAGAGGAAGTGCCCTTTTTCTGGGTTGTGCTTCTTTTTTTTTTAAATACATAAATAAATGTCTGCCTGTGCACAGCCTGCCTTGGCTGCCAATGAATTTATATAAAAAAAATCAAAACCCCAAAATCTAAAATGTCAGATTGGCCTCTCAGGCGATGCCCTCCCTCCTCCCTCCCTCCCTCCTGGTTCCCTGCCTGCAGCGAGCGCTGGGTGCACACAACGTGCACGCTCAGTAGGAATCAGTCAGTGTGATGAGTTACTTTGAGGCAGACATCAGGTATGTGGCCAAACCACCCCCATAGTTAGCCATGAGCTCCCTGAGCTATGGTGTGTTTTTCTCGAGCTGAATGTAATATAATGAAATGAATAAATGATGAATAAAAATAACTAAATATTGTAAAACATCATCGATCACCGAACGTGGTTACTTTAACATCTTCACTCAACAGGTTGGTTTTTCAAAGTCTCTCAACAAACCAGACCAGGGGTTGAATTTGCGAAAACGTGATACAGATATTTAGAGAATTTTACCAGCAAACTGCTTGTAGGTCAGTGACTTTGCTCCCCTGACATCAGGGCTCACTGCTCATTGTCGTGTGGATTGTTCACTTCACTGGATTCTCGTGCATCAGACGGATCATTCATTCCACTGCCCACTCTCATGGTTTTTAAGCTGTGGTCACAGAATGTTCACACCATCGTCCATCTGCAAATGTTTCAGTAGTTTGGAACTGAACCATGTGACACCCACCATGTGCAGGGGACAGACACCAAGACACCAGCAGACTGGCACTAGAAAAGTAAGCTGTCAGGTGTTATCCAACAGTCTTATCTGGGTCCCGGTCCACGCTGGTTAATTTCTGTCAAAACTCCAATTGAATTGATATTTGGTTTTGTATGAATTCACACTAAATCAGAGGAATCATGTTTTCCCCCTGTGCAGCCGAAGAAAGCACGTTGAGTAAGTAAGAGTTGTATGAATTAACGTGAAGGAAAGTTACTGAAATGCACTTTGTTCCTTCACATGTATCAATAATTAACTGTCATGTTTGAAGCTGATTCAACCTCAGCTGTGGGTTTGTTTTCAATACATTGTAATATCTCAAAACTATTCATTCAACACGTACACTGATTCCATTTTGCCTAAATTAGCTCTTAGAAAGTCAGGCCCACCCCCTCTTACATCCCCTGCACAAGCCTGTGTGTGTGTGTTTGTGTGTACATGGGTCTGTGTATCGCCAGTGGAGCAGGGAAGTTAATTGGCTTCAGCTGAGAGAAGAGGCGAGACAATGGCTTGAAACACACATACACAAAACACATACTGTCAGAAAAAACTAAAAAAAACTCCCATAGAGACGTACACCACACAAAAATAGTCGCACACACACTCTCTCGCCGCGTAGCTCGGCTGAATCCAAACACTGGAGCGTATTGTTGTGTCTTTATTTAGACACATGGCTTACACGAGCCTGATAACAATTTCACTATGCGTATGACTGGGGGTCTGTGAATCTTTAGGTCACTGGGGTAATTTGTTGGGCCCTGAAATAGGCTTTTATGGTTAAATGGCCATGGTGCATGGCAAGGCTATATCGCCAACCAATTATATTTTAACCTGTCAATCATGTGGAATAGCAGCAGTGGGGCAGCGTGTGAAGATGTTGAGAAAAACTGACACAGCCGACAACAACTGCAGCAGCAACCAACTCTGTCCGGCTCCTCCTCTTCCTCTTCCTCTTTCTCCATCCAACTCTTCATCTATGTTTGTTTTTTCTTTTCACTGTTTATTGACTTTCTTTCAGTCTCTACTGCTTTTGCCTTGTTTGTTTTCTGTCTCCCAGTCACCTCGTGCTGTTCTTCTGCGTCACACATTAACCTCTTTTTATATTGCAATAAAAGACACAAAATTCAATAAGGTACATGTCGTTGTGTGTTTAAATAACAGTTTGGGAGATTGAAATAATGCATGTTCTCATTTTTGCAGCTCTCACCGTGTGTATGTTGGTGTGTGCATGCGAAGGGAGCGATTGGGCGAGTGAGGGAGATGGCCGAAGTTTTGTCTCTGCGAGGCCCAGACGTGCTCAAGCACCTGCACTCATAAACCGTTTCCACACACACACGCACAAACACACACATCCATCCTAATCCAGCGCCACTGCCTCTTAGGCACTCCTTGGTGAAAAGAGAGAGAAGAAGAGACGGCAGAGAGGGTGAGGCAGAGGGAGTAAGAAGTGAATTCAGAGTTGAAGTGTTTTGTCTGGGTTTCTCCAGTGGGCTTTACTCTTCATCACACACACACACACACACACACGCACACACACACACACACACACACACACACACTCACCTAAGTATTCTGCTAGAAATGACTTTCAGATTGTTTCCTTGAAAAAAAAGCACTCTCACCTGCAGAAAAAACAAACAGTGCATTTATCAGGGTATCAGATAGCCGCGATAGATTTCACTTGCAATAGCCAAGTACATTTAGTATACTTTACTTTGTGCATTTGCAGAAACAAAGCATTTTATTTTAGATTAGCATTTAGTTATTTATTTTGCAATGTATTGGAAAGCTGCCACTGTAGATCAAGCCAAAGGTACAACATTGTTTGTGGGACTTCTGTAGCTCTGCTGAGATCCCAGTTCACCCCAATGATGTGAATTTTGAAACTCTCCAGACAGGTAGAGTTCAATACCCCAGTAACTAATAAAAAAAAGAAACCTTATTTTTCTACTTTGGTTGTGGATCTTTTAAGAATCAAAAGTGTAACAGAAGCAAATATCATGAAGTCTTTTGACCCCTGTCGCTGTCCAGAGTGCTGATCCCAAATCTGTCAGCAGTGCAGGAACTGTCCATGGTGCTAGCGCTTGTTGGTGCCAGTCATACAGGCTGAATATTAAGATGGATGATGTGACAGCCCCCCCCCCCCCCCCTTCCCCCAACAAGGGAAGAAAAATAGTGTCTGGCTGCAGAATAGATGGAGCGTTAACCTTGCCTCATCCATATTAGAGGATGGGACATCGACCAAACTACAAAGTCAACACTTAAATAATTTTTTTGCAAGAATGGTTTCGATCGTTTCGGGCAATTCCTATCACAACGGGTCTTTAAGAGAGGGGTGAAATGGCAAATTCAAATTTCCACTCATAATATAGGTCAATTTTTTCACCTGTTGTTTTCTCTCCCCTCGAACATTGTGCTTTTTAGTCACAGATTGCTCAGTCTTGGAATCGTCTCCAGAGACGACACCAGTCAAGCCGTGTGTAGTGGGAGTGATAATTAGCTCCTGTTAGTTAGATGTTCAATATGCTTCTCTTGTTTGTGATTTTTTTTTCTCACCTGCAGCTGTGTCCACAGTCAGCGCTCAGTTTTGCTCCTTCCCCTGTTGGCAGTGTTGTTTTGTTGTTATGTATTAGTTGTCCTGCTGAGTCATATATAAAAAGACTTTAACCTGTGCCAAGCTGCTTTGTCATCTCGGCAATTGGGTACTACCCACACAGGGCTGCAGGTTTTTTGTTGTTTGTGCCACCAGTGGCCCTGCTTCACATTTGCACTACATTTCAAAGCAGACATTTTATAATACTAACAGGCAAAAAGCCAAAGCCGTCAGTGATTGAGTGAACTCCACCAGCAAATACCTGCACGGCATCCATAAACCCTCGGCCCGCAGCAACCACACAGTTTCATCGCTGGTTTCCCAATGGCTCACTTCTCTTTCCAGGAGGAACCTTTCATCTTTCCTGTTTTTTTTCCGACTGTAATTGACAGGCGAGGTTGTCTCCTACATATTTCTGAGGAGAACTCATATATGGCGATAACTGAAAAATAAATGACTCCCTCCTGTCCTTTTCCCTCTATGACCTATATACCAAGCCTCCTTCTCTACCTCCCTCTCCGTACCTTTTGTGTCTCGAGGCAAGATTTTCTTTTTTTTCATGCTTCTGTGGTTTTGCAGAAGAGCGGAATCACTCTTCATATACTAACCAGCATTTATCTCGAGCTAGTGGACTGACAACAACACCCTGTGTGGCATAAAAACAATGTAAGACATCGTCTCATGTTAACATATTCAGGGGGCAGTTAGATTGAACCTTTGTGTGCATACTTAAAACACTACCATAATACATAAAAGTACATACAAGTGGTACTTTATGGTGCATTTCTGCAGCTGAAGTGAGTTAACATGCAGTGCACTCGACAAGATCAACTATCTGCATCGATCAGGAAAACAGCCGGAGGGCAGGACTTCTTCTTGAACCTACAGCTCTGAGCACTAATCCTACAATATGAATCACCCTGACTCAGGCTTGGGACTTAGTGTTTCACCAGGATGCCGTGGGTCTTAGCGGGGTATTGTACAGTAGATTAGTGCAGTGTGATCAGCCCTGATTGGCCGCGGCCGCTTAGCCAGAGGTATCAGGGGTCTAATTTAACACAGTGTCTCCTCACAGCCTCACTGACATTACTGGCCTCTGAACCGTCAAGGCAATGACCACCACACACATGCACTGAGGAAAACCACAGGGCAAACATTCCTAACCCCCCATCTGTTGTTAAACTTCTACTTTGCATCCATCTGCATGACCTGTACATACAATATCCTGCAGTGCGGATTTACCCAGCATGCACAGTGCCACACTAATTACCTCTGGAAACCAAACACCCAAAACAGCTCTTACTTGTAATGTTTCCCTTGCAGATCCCAAGTGTTGATTAGCTCACGATTCCCTTCACACCAGTAAATAGTTTGCTGTTGTTAACCAGCCTTGTGGAATTTTTAAAGCTAACGCTAAAAGCTACTTTAAAAAGGTTCACTTAAATTTGTCTGCAAAGTTTGAGGAGCAGGTTCTCGACCTTATTTGATTCGAGAAATATTGCCGAGCTTGAGTCATGTCTTTAAGCAACTTAGAGAAAGGCCATGCAGCATATATCCTCTTAAACCTTTTCAGCATCAGAACGGATTTGAGATTCAGTCTATAGATCATCAGAAAAAAACTGACATCACAGAAATCACGTACTCCTCTTCCATAGTTCTAACTCTCGGCCCTGACTCTTACCCATGTGTCTCTGACGTAATGTGTCTGGGTCGGGTTCATTCACTAGAGCAGGTTTAACTTGAAGAACAGCTTCAATGACCCTGAGACTGTGTATTACTTTTTAAAAAGAACTTTAGGGCCCATTCAGTGCCACCTTCCATAGTGACAGCTGATCTTTCACTCATATTTAGTGTGACTGACCTTTTAGGAAGGTGTTTTATGATTAATGTTTTGTATTGATACCTTTACCGAGGAGGTTATGTTTCCACCTGAGTCGGTTTGTTCCTGGTTGGTTTGTTCTTAAGCAGGAACATGCAAACTGCAACTACAGGACAAAAACAAATAGACAAAGCATGAATCTTAGTGGACGGATGTGGTCAGGGAAGAACCCATGAGATAGGCCAGTTTCCCTGATTCCCTAGGGAACAGTCTATGGATCTTGATGAAAAAAGATCAGGGATATATAGGGGCCTGATTTTGTGTGGGAGCAATTTGGTGCAGCTTGATTGAATTTAAGGGGACTGTTGGGCCTTGGCAATGGTATGTGCTCCACCGGGTGCCGTTCTAAATGCTTTCCCTTGTATTTAAAGGTTAAAGTGACTATTTCAAAATTTATAACGAGCTCATTTTTTATATAAAAGATAATTTTAATGGAGTTGTGCAGTATTATAGTTTGTAGTTCTGTTCTTTCCTTGCAACCAACATAACATCTGTTATTTCTGTCTCACTGGTGAGTTTAGTGTGTTTTTACTTTTAGAACCAGCAGTTGATGGTTACTGGGGTTTTTTTCTAGCCAAAACTTTTAAAGCTTTATTTTAAGCCCCAAATCCACCATTGTAACACAAAGCCTTGGTTGTGCCGCAGCTTGTCACTCTCTCTCTCTTTAGTGGGCTCCCAGAGAGAAACCAAAAAAAAGAAAGTTGAAGAGGCTCTCGTCTCACATTCGTCTCTGCTTACAGAATGATAACTACATAAACACACGCCAAAGGCTGAGTAAGAACAATAAAACCGACTGCAAGATTGTGTCCTCCGAGTGTGTGGTGCCCAGCATGAGAGAGTCTGAGGTATTACTGCAGACATGCTTGGGAGGTTTTCATCTGCTGAAGTCTGTTGCCTAAATCCTGCAGAGGGAGAGGGAAGGAGAGAAAACAAGAAGAGAAACCGGGCAGTGGGGAGAGCGGAGAAGAGAGCGGTGGAGGTGTTTTTAGCCGAATTAGATTGTTCCTGAGTGTGAGTCTGGCTCCCTGCTTCAGCTTAATGGTGATGGATGGTCCTCCACTTTGAAACAATGGAACACACATATATGTTCAGCACAGAGAGAAACACACACACACACACACACAACCGATGCAAACTGTTACAGCCCTTCGACGTCACCTAATGAGGTTCTTAGGGTTTGTTCATTTGAAAGCATAATCCGTCTAAATTGGCCGGACTTGACAAAATGAAGTCATGAAACAACAAGTTTGAGACAAATTGTTTGCGGAGGCAGGAAATCCTGGCACCTGCTCCACATCAGTGAGACTGTAACCAACAACATGAAAAACATCCATTGGCTCAGACTGGATTTGTTATGGTTCGGGGAAGTATTAGAAGGGAAGCAGGGCTCTCTGATTTCCAAAGCCCTGCTCGGAAAACAAAGGGGAAAGAAGCTGTGGAGGACAAAGCTTAAGATGATAAAGGACGACTGACTGAGGTAAGAAGTTGTGTTTGACTCCAAAGGGCAAAATCAACAGCAACTAGGATTTTAGGGAATACCTTTCTTGCTCATGCACTCATTCTTGATTTAACAGAGCAACCGAAAGCATGAATTGATAATAAAACTTGTTACCTAGATGTCGAACCTACATCCTCCCTCTAAACTTCACCAAAGTTGGCTGTGGAAAGAAAGTGTAAGTCAGACATTGAAGTTGCATCACTTGAACCTAACCTGAATGCCAATGGACACAGAGTTTTTTGTTCTGAAACATCAACTACAGACGCACAAAAGATGTTTTGCGAGGCTGAAAACCCTGCAACCTCTGAAGTAATTGTTCAGTCGCTGGCACTGATCAATACTGGTGGTTAAAATGGAAAAGAATCTACAGAGAGTCCGCTTGCAGGGAAATAAAGAGCATGTGTGTTTGAATAGGTGAGATGTGCAGCGTGCACCATTTAAGATGGCGTGTCCGTAATATACTGTCCATCAGTAAAACATGTACAAGGCCAGTTCAGGCTGGAGGGAAGGCCTGGGATTTATCTTGTATCAACTTCACAAGGTTTCCAGACACTGGTGCTGGAATTAAAAAGAACATGCTCATGATAATGCTGTGATTATAATGAGGGCTTGGATAATTGAATAAATATTATGTCAAGATATGAAAGGTTGGTTATCAGACAATCGATAATTATCACAAAAAATGTCAAATTATTGTTTCTTTAAAATTTAAAGAATGTGGTTTGAAACTCTTCTAGATTTTTATATCTTCTTCAAACAGAAAAAAACACTTGATACACAATAAGTCTTTTCCCATGTAGCGTTTGCAATTAATTGTCCAACAATGTTTCTTGCCTTTGTGATGATAAGCCATAAATTAACTCAGTGTAAGTATCTGTTCATGAGGGATCGATTGTTTGTTACCTGAAGGAATTCTCTCAATTATCACATTCAGCATCGGTCAAAATGTTCGGTCTAATTTATAAAAAAAAGAAGCAGATTTTAAACAAGAAGAAATAAAAAATACATCCTGCTAGGTGTGCCTCACCGAAACCACTGACTTCACTGCATGAATCGTTTCTCTCAGGGGACGTGAATCCACCTGCTTTTAGTCAGTCGATATAATTGCACATTGCACAAGAGACTTTAATTCGGCTCAATTTTTGCTCACATGGTCGCTGTTAAATACAAATGAGAACTTCAAAGGGAAAATTTGAAGGTTGATTAAATAAAAAAAATGTCTTTCTCTACAGATACATTCATACATTCCTCGAGATGTATTAGTTCTTCCACTACCGGAGGCTGGTGCACTTCTATCTGTGCGTGTGTGTGTGTGTGTGGGGGGGGGAGTTGTCTCCTGTAGAACCAGTGTTTCAGTACTAACTCAGAACCAGGGTTGGCGATTCATCCCATTAAATCACTGGAAAAGCACTCCACCAGTAGTGGAGCTCATACTTCCACCAAGACCCAACAGCCCTTCATTTTTCAATCAGGCTGCACCAAATAGCACATACTCATAGATATCAGTCCTCCAAATATTACAATTATATGAATGAGGAGCTCTATGAATTATTACCTGCAAATCTGTGAACATTTCAAAAAATGCAAAATGTCGCAGTGTTAATGTTTTGACGAGATTGATGCCCAAATTGAATGACTTCTCCTCGGGCCCATGTCCCTTCCTTATACCAAGCGTCATTCAGTGTAATGTTGTCGACAAACAAAAGAACAAACAACCAGCAGATGGGGGTGAAAACATAACCTCCTTGGCAATGACACAAGAATAAATTAAAAGTGTAAATCCTTGGTAACTTCAAATACGCGTTTTTGGTGGGAGGAAATAATTCAACTCAGCAAACGCAACACAAACCAAAGACGGTGCTGTCCCAGTCACTTTCACACAGTCAGCACAAAACATTACTGCAGTGGAAAGTTCTGAATGGGATGTGTGAACAGTGAGCGGCCTTGCTCGGTTTTATTGAACTCGTAAATGGAAATATAAGTGACATAAGATACTGTGTGACCTCGGTCCGGAGAGGTTTCATTTCCCTCCATAATGGAACCACGACCTCGGTTTGACTGCATCGCCGGGCGCGAGTGAGACCGAGAGTCGTTTAGCCACAAGACGATTAATTTAAACGAAAACTATTACAACTTTGTTCGTGGAAGTATGGTATTAAAGTCAAAACTTCAGGCAACAAGCAAACCACAATGCCAAAGGAACTAATACCTTTTTTTATCGTCTTTGGACTTCTTGGCCCTCTGTCTCATCCTTGAAGCGTGGAAATTCTCTGCTTTCAAATTCTGACCTCTTGTCCGTTCTCCTTTTGAAATCTGACGTTATCTCCGGTCAGGTCGACACAGGCGGCGCTGAGCAGTTGGAAGGAGGGCTGAGACGTTTTTCTCTTATTTTAGTTTGAAGTTTCATTTGATGAGGACCGTTCAGAGTGGGATAGTTCTCCCTGCGTCTCAGAACCAAACATGCACTGAAAGGAAACTCTGCAGGTACGACGTGGGCTCCAAATATTCAGACTTTTTGGAAAGAATCCCAATTAAAAAGGGAAAATGTCTGAATACATGTTGAAAATACTTAAAAACAGGTTGAAGTATGTGGCCTGAAAACAAAGAAAAGCAGCAAAATGAGTAGGAGAGCAGAAGTGGAGATAATTGCAGAGCTAAGAGAAAGAATTATCGCCTCAGAGTTCCATACCTCCCCCAGCCCCCAACATCCAGGGCACAGTTTACAGCCATTGAAAGTCCTCACCACACTCGCAGGCTGAGACAACTTTGCTGGAAATTATTGAAACGTCTAAAGCATATTTTGTCATAATTAGCATATTAATTATTGATAAAAGGCAAAAGACATTTTGTCTGAGGCGCAGTGAGCTTCACCCTTGAACTTTTGACCCCCACATGCTAAACATTCGTTCCACATGTAATGAAATTCCCACCTCATGTTCCTGATGGGAATTTGACGGACGAGTAACCTTTGACCTTTGACCACCAAAATCAAAACTGTTCATTCTTTAGCTTATGATTGAGCAAAATATGAAGAAAGTTCGTCTCTGAGATATTGGAATGAACGGACAGGTGGGTAAACTGAAAACATGTTTAAAAAGGTACACAACAGGAATTCTGGTTCATGTCGGTTTAGTTGAGCAGAGAAAATACTTCAGCAGTAATTTGGTCACTCTGGTGAATAACAAATAGCACCAAGCACAAAGAACAGTTTCCCCTCATCCATGTGGCTGTTGTGAAAGTGTAAGAGATCGATCTCGGCTGGAGTCACTGGAGACAGACATCATTTGCTATCAGGGGCATTTGTTCTGTAAAGCAGTTGTTGGATTATTTTCGTAAAAATGGGTTTTGATCGGACAGGACACAGAATCCTTATAGTAGATGTAAGTGTTTGTTATTTCCAACATGAGATAAAACTGTATGGATGCTGAGCAAAGCTGACATATAACTTTATATCCTCTGGAAACTAAACATCACTGGTTGGTATTTCAGACGGAGAGAGACTCATATGCTTTTATGATTTCAAGGATTCCTTATTTTAGAATGGACCATGTCATTGGTAAGATCAGATAATAGCTGGCACTAAATTCGTGAATATTCATATGGTTTAACACATTTAATAATATGTGGAGGTGAAAGCTTAGTAGTGGAGCTTTTTCTTACTCAACAGAACATGTGTCTCATTTCTCCATCTCATTCACATTTGTCAGCCTCTCGTGCAGAGCTGTGTTCTCCTGTGTCAGTCAATGCTGTCAATGTCAAAGCTTCAGTAAATGCCAGCGCTGGCTGACATCCTATCTGAGGCAGAGTCTCTACCTGGCAGGGGACTCAGGTCCTGGTTTCTGTAGACGTTGGCCTCACTGCTGCCATTTTCTGTTTCCTTATCTTAGTAAGTTTGTCTAAATTGTCTGCTTTTGTGTTTTGAACCTAATCTGCGTCACCTTGCATGTTTTCTTTCGATCTTTCTTTTCTTTTCCCAAGACCTGAGCTCACTTTTGCATGATTTTTACTCAGTTTTTTTTAATTCTGATTTGCACTAAATTGTGTTGCCATAAATCTGCCTTGTGATGGATTGCTGATTAGTTACCCACACCTTTGTTGGATCTTTTTTTGTATGGGCTTTGTCTTCCGTGCAGTTGAGACACAATGAAAGGGAATGGATTGTCAATATTCCCAGAAACCCCCCCAAATAACTTCACCAGACAGTCCCTCAACTGGAACCACCAAGCGTAGAGGAGCTGGTTTAGACCCGGGAACAGCTGGAGAAGGTCGACCCACAGCTGAGATGAAGGAACTGAGATGGTCTTGGTATCAGCTGGAGAATATCAATGGAGATCTTTGTGTGTGACCTTTGCTCCCCACTGAGAAGTGGGCTTTCAGTCGAGGAGGTCAAGTGGGACTTTGTTGTGGTAGCATGCCACATCTCAGGGCAGGGTTGACTGGTTCAAATGAAGCAAAAGCTGCCTTGCTTCTCAGTATCCATATTCCTCCGTGTGTCCAAAGTTCACAATGGCTCATTTGACCTGTCAGACATTCAAATCCCAAATTGATTAGCCTTCTTCTGAACTTCTTGATGGCAGATCACAATCCAGAGTAAACCGGCTTCTTGTGTCGAGAATCCTGGAAACATAACTCACCCTTTGTCAGTAGTGGATTGTGCTCCGAATCCCTCTTAAGAACAGCTTTAATGTAATTACATTTTTTCTGAACTGGCCACAATTACTTTAAAACAACCCGTCTAAGATTTAGAGAGTGTGATTAAATTCAGGTCCCGATGCCACAGTGTCTAAATCAAGGCCAATCGGTAATGCGCCCTCCAGCTAAGCACACGCTTTCAAGGGGATGTCATGTTCACTGCACGCACACAACTAATTTGATGTCTCAGTCTCGTCTTCGCCAATCCCTCCTCTCGACTTAATTTTCTGTTTAGCTCGTGCCTGTATCGATCCAACCTGGCTGCACGGTCTGCTGAGTGGGTGTCCACCCTGTCAGCGGCAGAACCAAACCTGGGACACGGAAAAGTCCCAGTTGTAACTCACAGAGAGAGGGATACGTACACTGTGGTCCTGACTGAGCCGTTTCGCCAGGGGCTATGTAATGTGCCACCTGTGTGTGTGTGTGTGTGTGTGTGTGTCTTTGTGTGTGTCTCTGTGTGTGTCTGTGTGTTCTGCCCTTTGCAAATGCATGACTTATGATTAATTCCTGTCATTCATCCCCATAGTCTCAAAACCCATTCTGTGCGTCTGGCTCTTAAAGCCGTCCTCTCTACCTCTGCCTCTCTCTGCGCCGCTCTCTATTTCTCACAGTCATTTGCTCTCAACAGTACCTCAGATTCTCTCTGACATTTTTCCCATAATCCTCTTGTTCCAGGAAGTTAAGCCCTGCAGGGGCCTAACTGACATTTAGGAACTGCTCTCTAAGCAGGATGGCTGAACTGCAGACTTTTTTGCATGGAGGGGAACACGCACAGTAACACACACTTGTAGTTAACGTACGGTACATCTACACTTTTCTCACACGCACCCACACATGTGAATGTGCACATGTTGAGCCACGTAACTACAGAAACTAGTATGTTATAAAACACAGACTTGGGGAGAAAGATGTAAAACTGGTCAGAATGGATGATGAACTGCATAGCAATAGCCCATCTAGGCAATCACAGTTAACAAAAGTCATCAATAGGACAAACTGAGTTCTATTAATTTGTTAATTGAATGATTGACCCACATAAATGAAGAGTCACTGCCACAAGAAAGGTTAGAGGCTGTAGTCCAAAAAACCTTCATTGGTCTAAATAGTTAGTCAGACGTAATGTGTAGGACATTTAATTGACCTTTATTGATTCTATCTTTTTGACCTGAGTGAGTTTTAAGTAAGATATTAATCATAACAAATGGGTAGAAGCCATGATTTAAAAAAGGCTATATACCCAGTTCCAAGCCTATAGGCCTACCTGTATACCAGCAATAAGCCAGTATTGTAAATAATATTTCATCTTGAAGAGAAACAATGTCCAAGTCTCTCAGGGCCTGATCTAGTAAGATCCTAGATAAAGAGTGCTAAATTGCGTGTGCAGTCTGATTGCACATTTGGTTGGTGGGCGTTTTGCAGTCGTGTTTAAAGTGTTTTTTGCGAGCGTTTACTGGTTTCATGGAGCTTTACGGAAAAGAGAGTGACCGCAAGCGCAAAGCTAAATTTAATGCCATGGAATTGGAGGTGTGAGTGGAAGAGGCAAACACACATGTTGTTGAGCTGAAGCAAGGAAATATTAATATAACTCAAAGTGCAAGAAAGCAAACGCTGTGGGTCAAACCAAAAAAGCACTTAGGCCATTGTGGCCTCCAGTAGATCAGGGCCTTAGTGTGTATTAGTTTTGCACTGCTTATTCAGAGTCCCACCTATGTAATCCCTACCAGTATTCTGTATGTCAAGTGTTTACCAAACAGATGATTATGGGCACATAGTCAGAGCGTTTTCCTGACCCTTAAATTGGCAGGAATATCAAAACAGACCTTCCTCGGGGAGTCACTCGCAGGTAGAACAATCACGCTGTCAGTCCAAATGCAATTTTCTGCTCTGGTCCACAACTTTTGCAGTTTAGCTTCACAAATTATAGACCTCTCCTCCGAGAAATGAACGGCATTCACCTCCTTTTGAAAGGAGAAGTGAGCTACTTCTCGAGATTGCCTTTTTTCATTTTCAAGAAAATTCCACTGATTTTCGGCTCAGTCGAATAGGAACTCGCTGCCGCCGTCGAATCCATGCCAACTTCCTCTAAAGAGCGTGAGGTAAATAAACCAGGAGAAGAAATGAGATGAAACACGGAGAAAGTATAAAAGATGTGGAAGAGCTGAAGAACATAGTCGGGATGAAGGATTAGTTTGAAACGTAGAATAATGGGGGGAAACGGATGAGGAGTATCAGATAATGTCTCCACAGAAGTTAACTGTTGAAGTCAGCTAATTCATTTTGAAATGTTATGAGCTTGAAAATATTTCTCGCTTATAACCATTGGTAAAAATGCGAAATAACTCTACAGTTTCTTTCCTGCAGCTCTAATTCAATAATACATATATATATATATTCAGCCATTAAAACGGCTTTACTGGCTCATATTTTATTGGGCATCTTTCCTGTGTTCTATGAAACCTTCACAAATGCCTGCCGCGTCCCTCCCTCCCTCCGTCCCTCCCTCCCTCCCTCCCTCCTTCCATCCATCCATCCATTCATCCATCCCTCCAAAATCCCTGCAGCTTTTTAGTTTTACCCTTAAAGGCTTATTAGCGCTCCTCCTCTCTTTCTCTCTGTGTGTGTGTGTGTGTGTGTGTTTGTACACGTCTAGCTGTCTTTCTCACCCCCTCCCCTCATCCCTCATATCTCTACATCCTACTCTCTGTCCTGCCCCCTCATCCCACCCTCCCACCCCCCCTCAATAACAGCCCCTGGGCATGAAAAGTTTTACTGATGTGTGTTGGCAGACCTTTTTAGGCTGGGTTTTTCTGTTTGTGTGTGTGTGTGTGTGTGCGTGTGTGTGAGTGTGCCTGTTTGTGTGTGTGTGTGTGTGTGTGTGTGTGTGTGTTGGCAGACCTTGAGACCTGTCAGAGTCTCGCTGTGTCAAATGAGGACGCTGGCATACTGCCGACCACTCCCCACCTCTCCCCCATCTCTCACTCTCACGCACACGCTCGTGCACAAACTCACAGGCGGCTAAATCATTACACGTAAGCTGGACACAGATGTGAGTGTTGCAAACTAGTGGCCAATTACCCTGCAGATAACTTTCTACCCGGCAGGTGGAGTTGGCCCTAAACAGGTCATTTCTTTCTTGGCATTTGACTGGACGCACCATAGGTGTCCAGCCCAGAAGACATGCCAGTCCTTCCTCAACAGTTTAACCTGTTGCACTAAAGCCAAAAGACGCCGCTCTGCAATTTAGCTCGAGTATAGGTATCAGAGATCGTTCCTCGGTGTAGTCGAGGAGGTGTAGTTTGCTCCGGCCAAACCGCTTGTTGGAAAGCAAACAGCATTTTAAATCTTCTCCATCCTTTACCTGTCCAACATTCGAATGGGTTATCTTCCCATTTTTATAAGACGTGGCAAAAGTAGAGGCGGCAACAAGAAAACGACCACCACTGAATACAATTCTCAACTTGATTCAACAAATTTTGGCCCAAAAATATAGAATGTTATTCCTATATCTTCTATTTTTTAAAGATGAAATTGATGCAATGATAGTGACTCTGGACTCAGGACACCAATTTGAGTCAGTCATCAGCAGGATGGAGGAGGGGTACTGGTATGAGCTGCTGGCAGTCGACCTTTACTGGTTCAAGATGGACTGAAAACCAACTCCAAAACCTGCTGCCAGTTTCTGAAAGGTACCTTCTCTAAGCAGTAATACAAGATCTATATGCAGTACAATGCTTCATCGCATGCAAGTACTCAGACACTTGGTCAGGCAGCAAAGGCCTCACAGGTGACCATATATTGACCTGGTCCTCTTGTTCCCCTGACTTTAATCCTATCGAGGGATGAGAACTTCTGAAATGTGAAATTTACACTGAGGGAAGACGATGATCCTCTTTGGAGAGGCTGTGGTTGCTACTTCAGGAGAGTTTGAACAGGTCGAGAAACATGCTCCACGGAAAGGCTCATATACAACCTTTATTTAATACTTTAAGATCATTGAGTCCCTTTTTACCAAGATATTGATTTAAATTGCAAAGACAGGAAAAGAGGAGAAAAAGGTAACAGCAACCAAAACATCAGGGACCTACAACTACACAAATTCACAATTTATCTAAATAACAGCCGTCAAAGATATTATATTGGTGATTGAATTTGAAAAGGCCCAATTTTCTTTTTTGTTCTGCTTATTTGTTACACTTGACATATTGCTAGGAAAAAATACTTTAGGAAATAAGCTACTTAATAACTCTACACCATTTATAGTTTTCTGATTAAAAACTTTTTTTAAACATTCAGGTTTGAGGTTCAGTTTCATTTTGTACCGAGAATATTATATTTCTTCAATAATACAAATTGATCCTGAGGAAAAGACTTTCCCTAATATCCGTGCCCATCGTCTACGTATCAACTGAGGGCAGCTTCAGATGCCACCAAAATGTGCTTACACAGCTCTTATGGCTTTTTATTGACTTTTAAGAGGTCCGGCCCTCACTACCCTGAAGATACAAACTATATTTCAAACATTTTCTAACCTTTTTCCTCTTTTATGTGTTTCCAAACGGATCTTTTATGTGTTTTGGACTTGTGTGTGCTTGTACACCTGCCAAAGTGGTTCATGACGTATTTCTTTATACACTGATGATGAAGATGGAAGCATAATCTTTATGCTGGACAAAAAAAGATTAAATGAGTTGCTTGCTCTAATGCATTTGTTCGAATTGAACGGGATAAAATTGATTTACCTCCTCAGAAGTAATCATCCCTAATGTTGTTGTGCGTTGTGTTGAGAACAGGCAGTTTGTCCGCGGCCTCTAATTTGCGTGTACGCTTTATTCAGTCATGGCCTCGCATGAGATGAGGATCAACGTGAACTGGGGAGATTGAAAACCACTCAAATCTGCAGGTGCTGCTGAAATGACAAAGAAAATTACCTATATAAATATTACTATTATTATTACCACCACTTGTTTTTTGACACTTAATGATTTTAGCTGAGAAAAGTGGTATTATTTGTAGTATTATTAGTTAAACTCTGGCTCATCCTTTTTTTTTAATACAGTCCATATACTGCCTGGACAAACTCCCCCTCACACAAATTTACTTTAACATCATGTGACATCTGGACAGTGATGTGACCTTCCAATCTGAAACAGCTGCCACAGGGAAGATGAATTTATAGTCATCATGATCCCTTTATATCTATTTCTCTCTCTCCTCTGATCGGTGCCCTCTTTCTTTCTACTCTCTTCTCTCGTCTTTCTCTCGCAACCCTCCCTGGTTTTATCAAACCTTGTCTTTTTGTGTCTGTCTCTGTTTCTCTCTATCTGACTGCAAGAGGAGCAGATGGCACTGATCCATAACTTAGTTAAGTGACTGAATTTAATGAGGAAAGACATACACGCGGAAAGAGAGAGAGAGAGACACGGAGAAAGATGGATTTTAAGAGAGAAACCCAGATGAAAGCCTGAACACTCTCAGCTCAGTCAGGAAACCAGTTGCAACACTTGAAACCTTTTAAGACAGCCAATGGTACTAAAGGAGCGTGGTACTCATCTTCAGTGTGCCCCACACAAACAAAGCATCACACCTAAGACTTGGCAAGTAATCTGCAGCGTGTATTCAACAGTATCACTGCAGAGAACGTTTCCACAAGGTAGAACAAGCCAATATGGCTCACACATCATTCCCGGGATGAAACCAGTATTTCCCATTAATTATTTAGACTGTGGCCGACCGCCATATTCTAGTTTCTCCTGCAAAAGTTTCATTATGAATCCAAAATCCTTTCTAACATTATGTTTTGCTCGGTTGGTGCATTGCAATGCAGCTCTGCACTCGGGCTATCGCCCCACAAGTTGTTACTGGCCATGAAGACTGTCAAACCTCATAGTTTCATCTGCTATCACCATAGATTGAATGAATTCTGTGGGAAAAGCCTATGGAACCTTAAATATGATAAGAAAGGATTTGATGAATCCCAAAACATGGACGTAAATATGATAAACCTGATAACACCCTTAGAGTGAAGAGGTGGAGAATCCAAATCTTGCCCAATATTGTGGAGGAAAATCAAAACCAATGCAAAGTGAGGAAATGAGCAGTAGACGTCCTTGACGGATGCATCTACTTTAAACCAAAATCTTTATAATATAAGACTTAAATATGCTTTCTTCAATGGAAAAATCATAACCTTAGTATTTAAAGTTTGTTTGAGAAGGTCAGTACAGTTTTTCCATTAATGCATTGATAAAGGGCTGCTTGTTAAAATAAAATGTTTTAATGAGTTCATAGTTTTGATGAAATTCACAGATTTCCTCAACCTTTTGGCATCACAGGAAATTTGTAAAGTTTCTCGCCAGTGTACGATTGTAAACTCTCCAAACTTAACTGATTATGCAGCAGCTCTGCAGGTTTTACATTTTACAGTCTGGCTCCTCTCACTCGATACCATGGTTGTTTTCCTCCTGTGTTTTTTTCCGCTGCAGGGATTTACAGCGGGGAACGAACGGGCAGGGGGCTGAACCACTTTCAACGGGGTTCTCTTTTGGACACTGCACTCACCGTATGTTCTTTGGATCGTGTGCTAAATGTACAATCGCTGCTATGGACCCAAGCTGTTTCATTGGGATCTGGTCAAACTCCAGTTCCCATTATCTGATCAGTACAGGTCAATACTTTCATCAGGAGATTAGACAATGACTCGGCCTCAGGGGGAGCCTCCGCGCTGCTTTCAAATGGACTCCGGCTGATGCTCGCATTTTTGTTCATTTAATGTTACACTCATATAAAAGGGGCAACTTCCACTTTTTCTCCTGCCAGATAATAATGAAAGCGTCGGGTTGCTGTTGAAAAGGAGTTGTTTGTGTCCTTATTTTCTCTCCACAATGCTATCTGATAGTAGTTGGCCTGTTATGAAGACCAAGGTCAGTTTTGTTGGTGCGGAATCCAGGATTGAACGGCAGCAAGTGATTGTTGATTCACTGCTGTTTTCATGCAATCGCTGCTGTTAATGGTTTGAATGAAAACACCGGAGACACAGTGGTCTCACGTCAGATAATATGGTGCAACCAACAAATATGTTTTCTTGATAAGAGGCTGTGGGACAATACGGTAACTCAGCGGTGGTGAAAGGATGGTTAGAGTGGCGATAAGATACAAAATAGTGTTTTAATATTGGCTTTATATCCGATAATGCATGTATTCATGCACAAAACGACAACACAACTAGGTTTTACAGAAACATACACATATGTCCACTGGTCCTGAATGTGGAATAAATTAGAAGCGAACAATAATCTTCCAGAAAAAAAAGAAAATCTAAATCAGACTGGAAATATAATATTCTTATTTTTTCATTTCCTCCGTTTATTCTTTTTTACTGTCACTTCTCCTCTGTATTTTTGTATTTTCTCTTTGCCTACCTCATGCCCTGTTTTCCCTGTTTTTCTCCTTTTAGTAATTTTCTTCTTCCGCTGCTTCTCTCTCTTCATCACACCTACCTCATATCTGTAAATCGAGAGTCGACAGTTGTTATAACCTTCTCTGTCTCACTCTTATTATACACACATGTAAAGGGGTTGTTAAAGGTCGGAAGGCAGACACACAATAAGTAGGGGATTGACTGTCTGTAGAGAGGAATAACTTGACACATGAGATATAGATGTAGATTGTAGATTGTTGACAGAGGACATGTCAACGATAAAAAAGACATTAATCTGAAGGTCGTTTGGCTTAGAAAAACTCCAATTTGCCCCTAAGAGAGTGTTTAAGTCATTGTTTTGTAAATCACTGGAAGGTTCTCACTCTGTAAGTGTTCATCTTCCCTATCACATCACATCAGGCCCGTTCATGCTGCACAAAAACAATTCAAACCCAATCTACAGAAGCGGAATTCGAAAGTAATGTTCAGTTTATGTTTCTCCTTTTGAAATCCCTTATAGCGATATCTTAAACCAGGTAAGCAGGAAGGAAATGATAATGTTTCCAGTTGATATCAGCGCTCATCTTGTACCTGCGTCACCGGCCACATTTCTTCTTTTATGGCTCCAATGGCAACATCAAAGACACATCGGGAAAATGTAAAAGTGGTCCTCAGCCCGCGCTGTTGGGTTATAGAGAAGAGGGTGCGGGGGGGTTGTGCATACCAAATACATATGAACACACTCCAAGCTGGCAGCGGCAAATGCCACCGCTGATATTTGGGGTGGAGGAATGGCGGGGCTGGCCGATCGCTGGCAGCTCGGCGGCCTGATGAGCTCCATGGTGGAGCTTTGTAGAGTAAGCCAGCGACTGAAGGTCCTCCACAGCGTGTCATGGAGAGGGGTGGAGGTCATTGTCAATGATGACCGAGAGATTTGCTAACATCCTCCCCCTTCAGCTCTGCCAATGAGCCCGGACTCGAGCCAATGTCCGAGCTGCTGTCGTCTTTCTGCGACTCTACGTGTCCCCTGGATTGACATTGCCAGCCCTGCGGCGTGTAACAGCACAAAAACAGGAGACTGGCTGCAGCAGCCCGATAGACGACGCACAACAGTGTGTTGTCGAAAGTTGAGACACAAGAGCCTCCTTAAGAAGACAAGCCTGTTTGCTGGTCCAATCCTTTCTGCCGTCAGACCGAAGCTCATTTTCCCTCATTCTTGCCTCCAAGGTTTATCCTTTATTTATTTTTATTCGTTAAAATGTTAATCAGGTTTGCTCTAAAACTTTTAGAGAAAAGTATGCACGGCCTCCAGTGAGGTCGCTCTCAGCTGGTGGAAGATTACTCCAAGGATGTCAACATTGAGACAGATAAAAATCCTGCACTTCCCTTTCATAGGAATCATAATATACGCGCTTCATTTTGAAACCCTAATATTTGTCCACTCACCTTGTGTGCCTGTAGCAGGGAGGGAGGAGAGAACACATATCTGGAACTGGGTGGATGACCCTGATGTCCTTGATGAGGGAAAGAGGGAATGAGCAGTAACAAATCTCTGTGAATTTAGTGTTTCATTTGATTTGCCACTTTTTACATAATTATTTCCTTTTTTTTCAAAAGAAATACACTTCACTGACCTGTTGCCCGGCTCTTTGCTGAGAAGTTCAGTTGCTGCTCAGTATTTTATGTGAGAATCCAGAAATTCAGTTTGATTGAGTCCACTTGTGCATGACGAATAAATCATCTAAATAAAAAGGAAAACATTTTGTTCAGGTATGTTCTAAACCATTAAACCAACCAGGAAGGATGGACTCTGTATTTGAAAGTACACTTCATGTTGCACTGTCACAGTCACAATAATTACACAACTCTTCAGATTGCTTTTAATTGAAAATGACACATGCAGGAAGCGAGGTCACGTGGCAACAGCGAGTTTGTGCAGCTGCAGCTTCAGGCGAGAGGAGGAGAAGAGAGAAAAGGATATTTTTAACATTAAAGATTAAATTAAATATTTTGAATTATTTTAGTAACTAAATATTTATTGGATGTTTCCTTAAGGCCCTGTTTTAATAGACAGTGAGCGAATTCAGATTCCCATCCTGTCGAGACAAAGAAGTGAATCCACAGTGTAGCATGTATCACATATGAGCAAAGAATTGTCATTAACAGGATTATTGACTCAAGTAGTAGTAGCTTTGCATTGGGAGATTTGATTTAGAGGCTTTGGTAATCTAGTATTCTGAATGATAAATGACAGATGCATGTCCAACAAGAGAATAATGAATCATCGACTGTGGAAAATTAGCACCATTTTTGGTTACTTTGGTAAAAAATATTTTTGCTTTTCCGAAGAGTAAGGTGACATCAGCAGCACAGTAAATGAAAATCCACTCTGAAGGATGGATGGATGGATGGATGGATGTGTGGGTGGATGAATTGATGCATTTGGGTGGTTTGGGTCGGGTGACGAGGGGAGTGCATGAGAGGGAGAGTCAGGGACAGAATCCGAAGATAGGGAGGCAGAGATCAAGATTAGACTCCATCAGTGGGAAAAAAGCCAAGTCTGAAAAGTGAAATGGAAATGTGCAGTATGAAAGAAAAAAGGGATCTGCCCTGTTCCCTCCGTGTGATGTGGAGAACAGAAACAAACACTTTTTGGGAATTTGTAATCAGTGTATATAAAACAATGTTCCCTCTCTCACTTTTTAATAATACATAAAGCCGTGTTTTGTTTTCCGTACAAACTGAGAGACAGAGAGAAAAGCCAATGAGCTAATTGTGTGTTCTGCTAGAATACACCATTTACTGAAGAGCAATTTTGAAGACAAAAAGGGGAGAAATGGTTAATAACACACAGATTTTATTTTCTATGTGCAATTAAAGTCTGCATTGCCGTCACAGTTCTAAACAAAACAAGTTTGATCGGAGTCGCGTGTTGTTTGGTCATTAAAACCTTTACATCATTAAAATCCTACTCGCTTTTATTTTTGTGCTTTTGCCACATTTCCTATGCAAAGTCAAACTATGTCAAACATCAATTTGTTTCCAAGAGAGTATCTCTGAAAAATGCACATTTTCTTTATAAACTTCGACTTGATATTTATAGCATTGTTTTCTGCCAGAGGGCGGATGGCCTATAAGCTTCGGTGTTTGTATTAATTATTAAATAGTGGGAAAGATGTGAGACAGGGAGAAAGAGAAAAGGGAGCGCAGGGGAGGCGTTACAGACTCCACAGTCTGAGGTTGGCTCTCTGGTATTGTTGGAAGAGAGCCAGTTTTTCCTGTTGGAAGTTTTCTTCAACCTCTGCAACCTCACTGAGCTGTCAGTAATCGATATTCCTTTAAAGCTGCAACCTTCTATTTTTCTGTATTCCACTACCTGTGTTCCACTAAGATATTCAGTTTGACAAGTATTGGAAAACGAATTATGAAAAGTTATCCGAGGGGGGGGGCTGCTCAGCTTTCTATAGTGACAATGTTTATTTTCTTTGTGGTATTTTGTCTGTTGTACCTCCCAAAAAAATATATAAACTCCCATCGCTCCACGTTTTACTTCATTCATGACTAAAGGGGAAAGCTGTGGTCTTGGTTAAATATTTTTGTGGGTCCTCTTGAAATCCATCATCAGCGTCTTAATGAATGAGACAGAACTGCACTCTGTTGAAATTTAAATGAAAACATGATCTTAAATGTGCTGTTATGGCTTAAATCTCAAAGCACAGGCAGGACACAGGATGTGAACCCCGGTGTTTGGAGTCAGCCGTCCGGCACTTTGTGCGACCACCAACCAGTGACTGCCATATGGAACCAAGATGTAGTGCCAGCAATAATAAAACTCAAGCCACAATTTCACTGCTCTTAAAGAAGCCGTTTGCGAAACAACTAAAAGTTTTATAAAAGTTGTTTACTCGACCGGAGAGAGATTACATTTTCACGGTTGGATTTAGTGAATTTCATCAAAATAGTTTATTAACTGTATTGTTCAGCAGAAGAGGTAAATGTCCCTGAAAAGAGAAAAACAGGTACTTCAGACCTAAAGTGGATTAATTGAATTCAATTTCTGCAATGATGAAAAATAATCTGATGGCTTGTTCACAGTTATCTTTAGAAAAGGCCAAGTGATGCAAATTTTAAAGCCTTATAAATACATCAAATTCTCAAATGTTGCCATGGGCCCCTCGAAGCAGCCGTCTGGCACTCGGTAGAAATACCAAGTTAAGTTTAAATATATTCGTATGTAAATGTATCGGTTTCGCTTTTTTCCCGACAGGTTTTAAGACCTGTTCAAAAAAGTGGAGTTAGCATCAAATGGAAAAGACAAGGAGCTGAAGGGGAAAACACACACAGACACACACACACTGCTCGATCAGACACGCAGGTCCCCTGGCTTGACATAATAGCTGGGTCACGTTCAGAAGACAGAAGACAGCGAGTGTGTGTTTGTGAAAAACAAGTAGAGGACATGCATCCAGGAGCAATGAATTCCAATCGCTCGGTGCCCAAAGGATAGACACACACACACACACACACACACACACACACACACACACCTCTGAATCTCACACACACACTAATTCAAGCCAACTAAGTAATGTTTTATTCAGAACAATACAGGAGCCTAAAGAAAATGCTAATGAAGAACTCTGAGATGTTTTTACATCCTGCAAACTCAGAGATGGATTGATTTGTTATGCGAGTTTGTAAGAAGGTGTGTTTTTTTTGAATGTTTCGGTTTTTGCATTATTCAAAATGGAACCACAAGCACATGTACAGCAGAACGCTCGGTGGGGAGCATTGTTGGACAAGTCGTGGGTCAAGTGCTCTGCCCAAGGACCGCCACATACTCTTAACCTCTCTGTCTGTGGGCAACAATTACATTCAGGCTGCTGTCATCCTCCATAAATGTGATAACGGCCCAATAAAAAGTAATATTTCCCCATTTGATACAAACAAATAACACTATGCTTCATATAGCTTAAGTGAAATGACATACATGGAAGGAGACTCATGCAAAAACAACGAGGAGGTGAAAGGTTAAGCTGTCGTCCTCTCCACTCACATGCACTATTAAAGTTCGCCTGTTACCCGGAGCATGCTGGGATCTGCTCCGATCCCTCACAGCCGATGCATTATTTGTCTGTGTCTGTTGAAGATGTTAGAACTCATCGACCCCTCAACTTCCATCACCTCTTTCATATATACTCTTTTAATCTTGATCAGTTTTGATCCATGTAATTGATTATTTCCTTTCAGGCAGATCGTCTCTTTGCCAGCTCCTCATCAGTTGTTTCTTTACATCCCGATCAACATTTACATTCTGTCTTTGTTTTGATTTTCACCTTATTACTCTGCAGATTAAAAAAAATGAGCAGGGAAGTGGACGGGCAGGCAGCTGGCCAGTCAGACAGATGAATGATCAAACAGACGCAGACAGTGAGAGCCTGATCCACAGTATAAATGGCTGATATGTAAATGCAGCACAGTGCTGAGGGACGGGTGGAGCTGGTTCATCTCTTCATCACTCAGAAGACAGGAAGCAGATCTCCGGCCTAGGGTTTATGTGCTTGGTATAAACATTTAGTGAGGACATCTTGAAAAGTGATGACATTACTGGTCGTCCTTAACCCCGAAGAGGCAAAATGTAGAAAAATGTTATTGTAGGAAGCCTGATGCATAAATAAAGGGTTTTCATTTGTTTACATGTAAGTTTTATACAAAGTGTATGTATCATGCATAATAATCACATCATATTTTAAAGAATTGTAATTTATAAACTAAAAAATAAAAATATAAAGATTGAATGTTTCCAAAACAGAATTTCCTTTAGTCCCAATGATGTTCGATTGCTTTCACTTATTTTCATCTGTAAAATTGAGAGCTTAGTAGTGCTGCTTGAAGAAGAGCCAAGTATTGATCACAGTGAGAACACTGGTGTTCCAGAAGCTGTACTGGAGATGTACTGGTGGTGGGGAACACTTATCCAAACCCTAATGTTTCTCATGTAGTTTCCTGCTCTACGAGGCCATTCAAATTCAATGTGGTTTAAGTGGTTTTGTCAAAGCTTTGAATCATTTGTAAAAAAAAATCTGGACCCACAAAAGATGTGAGACCATTAGCCCAGATGTTGTGCTTCCTCTCGTCTCTGATATTCAAGCGTTCTCTTTCCTTTTTCTACACGATCCACTCATCTTCAAAGTTAAAGTTTAGTTGAGTGTACCTGCTTGGTTGTTCCTAGGTTATGAATTCTAAAATTAACTAGAGACAGTGGTGAAGAAATTGTGTTGATCGATGTTGTAGTCCTGACCCACTGAAAACATGGTGGCTGGCTTCATCACAGCGTCACCTGACTGTTCAGTGCAGATGTTGCTTGTACTCAATTGACAAAAAGGCAAAGAGCTTACGACAGATTCCAGCTCTGAGCCACAGTTTGATCCCCTGTGCTGCTGGATACCCCACTTGAAAGGAATCATCACCAAACCCTCATTTCTCTCTGAATGAATCAAGCCGTGGTTTCAGCTTCCAGTGTTTGTCTGAGAAAATGTAATGTTGTCAACCAAGATTGGACTGAGTTGTGTGAAATCGCATTAGAAATAGCAGTGTGTTGTGTGTCTGTCCTCGCTAACACGGACTCCAGACATTTGCATTTGTCCGGGTCAGTGGTTTCTGGGGGGGAAACGGCTTTGTCTGGACCGTACAAATCAGAACTGGGGCTCACCAAATCATTTTTCAGCCAGCGATACCCGTCACTGGGCACGGCCTATTTGTCTGGTCGTTGTTGTGATTAGGGCTCGATGTCCACATAATTGCCAGCTGGGCAGTCAATGGGATGTGCAATTTTGTTTCTGTTCATTTCGACAGTATCTTCCCTCTGCCTCTTCACCACACATACCAGGGTCGTCTGCTTCCACCTCCATATCACTGCCTCCCTTTTGGAAAGCATCAGTTACCTTGTGCGCATTATATAAAGCACTTCAATGGAAAAAGTACTCAGTATTTTCCTGGCTTAATGATTTCAATGCTAATGAATCCAAGTCCAACACTGTCTGGCTGTGCTTTAATGCATTAACAAGCCCATAGTCAGCCATGTGAAGACGTCTTCATGTGGCCGCCTCAAGGTTAAGAGTTGTTTTGGAGTAAAGGTAAGAATTAGGCTAATGTTAATGGGATTCTTAAGGGCTGGAGTCCCCACAAGTATAGAATACCAAGTGTGTGTATGGCACAAGATGATCAAAGCACCTCAAACATACTTGACCCTGTTATTTCTGTTCCGGGCTCTAGAGAGACATTTGTGCATGAATCATTGATGGTGTGATACAACGTGTTCAACCAGGGGGAGTTTTGTCATATTTAGATTTCTTGTTTTAACGCTGTTACCTACACTTGTACATTCACATGCGTGCGGAGGGAGAATTAAAATTCCCAAGCAAAACTGACATTGTGTCTCATTGTCAGGTCTTAGTGTTTTTATTATAATTTGCTCGGCCCACGAGCTTGCCTTTAGCAGCGCCTCCGGCTCTGTGCCTTTGGTTTGAATGGGGCATGCTAATAATGCCATAAGGACATTTCAGGCAAAGTGAAAAAAAAGTATTTCTCCTTTCATGCCCGTCGATGACACAAATTTGAATTTTTGTAAACACATTATTCGTGTCCCCCTGAGTCCTGGAGTCTTTGCACATTTCAGTTTGTGTGTGTGTTTTTTGTTATCCTGTTCTTCTCCTCCGAAACCAGAGCATGTAACAAGCTCAACAGAAATACAGACTGTGTCAACTCAGCCTGTGCAGGATGTGGAAGATCCACAAGTACATGCACATGGACGGAATGCAACAGAAATTCAATTTTAAAGCTGAAATGTAGATTGTACATTAACTTTGAAGAAAAGAATTGAACCAGAACCCATTCATTTCCCATTTACTGTATGTGACACTGACTGACTGACATGCACCTTATTAGTTGGTTCTCCCTTCTGAATCACTACGTCCTTATCTCCCCCTCTCTGTGCCAACATAATTTAAAGTACATTTAACAAAGCTATCATTTAATGCAATCCTATTCAATTTCATTTGCATAGTGACAAATCACAATATACATTATCTCAAGGCCCTTTACATCATTCAGTCGAGGCCTTACAATACTATTGATACAAATGCCAATGAGCAAACACTTAGCGACATTGGAGAGAGAGAGAAAAAAGCCCTTTTATGAGAAAGAAACCACCAGCAGAGTTGGTGGCCATCTGCCTGGACCTGTTGAGTTGAATGGAGAGAGGAGAAGTGGGAGTCGAGAGGGAGGGAGAGAAGAGAGAGATACCAGGAACAGATGTGGAACAGTAATGGAGACTAGAATTGAACCAGAACCCATTCATTTCCCATTTACTGTATGTGACACTGACTGACTGACATGCACCTTATTAGTTGGTTCTCCCTTCTGAATCACTACGTCCTTATCTCCCCCTCTCTGTGCCAACATAATTTAAAGTACATTTAACAAAGCTATCATTTAATGCAATCCTATTCAATTTCATTTGCATAGTGACAAATCACAATATACATTATCTCAAGGCCCTTTACATCATTCAGTCGAGGCCTTACAATACTATTGATACAAATGCCAATGAGCAAACACTTAGCGACATTGGAGAGAGAGAGAAAAAAGCCCTTTTATGAGAAAGAAACCACCAGCAGAGTTGGTGGCCATCTGCCTGGACCTGTTGAGTTGAATGGAGAGAGGAGAAGTGGGAGTCGAGAGGGAGGGAGAGAAGAGAGAGATACCAGGAACAGATGTGGAACAGTAATGGAGACTAGAATTGAACCAGAACCCATTCATTTCCCATTTACTGTATGTGACACTGACTGACTGACATGCACCTTATTAGTTGGTTCTCCCTTCTGAATCACTATGTCCTTATCTCCCCCTCTCTGTGCCAACATAATTTAAAGTACATTTAACAAAGCTATCATTTAATGCAATCCTATTCAATTTCATTTGCATAGTGACAAATCACAATATACATTATCTCAAGGCCCTTTACATCATTCAGTCGAGGCCTTACAATACTATTGATACAAATGCCAATGAGCAAACACTTAGCGACATTGGAGAGAGAGAGAAAAAAGCCCTTTTATGAGAAAGAAACCACCAGCAGAGTTGGTGGCCATCTGCCTGGACCTGTTGAGTTGAATGGAGAGAAGAAGTGGGAGTCGAGAGGGAGGGAGAGAAGAGAGAGATACCAGGAACAGATGTGGAACAGTAATGGTTTACATAATAATTTGACGGTCTTGGGTTTTCTGTCCGACACCTGTACATGTCCGGCAGACACAGGTCAAGTATGTTTAAGAAAGGAGGAAAACACAAAGTAACAATATGAAATAATTGCCTGAAACCACTTCATGTCTTATGGGATAAAGCTTTCTCACTAACATCAGCCACTGATCTCCACTTACATATTCAAGAGCCATGAGGTTTTCAGGTTTGACCACAGCGGCACGGCACTCGTTTCCCCCTCAGGAGTTTGTCTCTACCAGATGAGAATCAGCCACATTGGAAGTCATCCGTCTGTCTGAGCAGCGGCACTCTCATTTTGACAAATGTTGCCATCTGCAGAAGCTCTGTGCAGGCTGAAGCCACAGCTCCATCACTAATGTATCAATACAACCCCAAGCATTGTTCTATTGCTGAAATCTAGTTTTCCCTCTACTTGCTCTCATAAACCAACGGCTCTGGTCGTCATTTGTCAATATCATTATAGTGTAATCCTCTGGCACTGAACTAGCAGGCTGTGCAGAGGGTAAGTTTGAAAAAGATGTAACAAGACAGGAGAACAGAACAAAAACCTGACTGAAGTAATATCAGGGGTTTCTTCTATGTTGTTTCACTCTTGAAAAATAAGGTTTGAAAATCTCAATACATGCTCTTTTAAGCTGGTTTAAGAAAACAATCAACTTTATTGGCACTAGCAGGAGCATCTCATTGCTTGAACTGAGGAGTCAGATAAAGCTATTACTTAATCCAGTTACATGTTGGCATTACCTTTAAATTTGATAACACATTTAGATCACCGTGTATCCTCCCTTTCCTTTTGGAAGCTACAGTCAAGAAATACTTGTACATAAATATATTACTCAAATTGAATCCCTTCTCTTTCCATTCCCTCTCCTCATTGTTCTTCCTTCCCTCGTAATGAGTTGCTTTATGCCCTAAATGTTTCAGATACTCCGTACAGGCTGCACGTAGCTAGTTTCTAAGGAGAAGGGTTAGGAAGAAGTTAATTACCACATGATATGTAAATCTGAGAATCAAGCAGATTTTCCTCGCGCTTAAGATTTGCTGGAGTTATGTCTATTGTTTTGCAGATGACTTCTTGAATCACTGATTTTTGTTTTTTTAAGACCTTATTTCCAAATCCTGACAAATTGCTTCTCCTTTCCAATGCACCTATTGGTTTCACACAATTAGCTGCTGTGGTGAGGCCACTGCTGATGATAATTAGATTAAATGTGTCTACATTCAGTACACACCAGAAATAGGAGAATAAGAGACTCTTCCCAACCAAGTTTAAGGTCCACATTCTTCCGGTTATAGAATCCCAAGCATGCCAGGCCATGGAAGAGATCAACACAGACACATGTGTGTCAAAGTCAGTGTCTTTGTCTGTGGTGCACCAACCGCTGCCTGCAAGACTGCTCCATTAATTCAGCGATGCCTGTTTGAGAGGTGTTTCTCTTAGCAGGAGGGCACCAGTGTAAATCAATCAGCCGCTGCCACAGCGTTAAAGAAGCCAAAGGATTCATCTGTCTGCACCCATACTCTCGTTGACATCATGGAAAGCAGCCACTTCCATTCAATCAGTGTGGAGTCGGGTGGCAGTGACAGTTATTGAAGATCATTTCAGAGCCATAAATATTGGTGTGTCCGAAGAACCTAATCCCCTTTTTATCTTCAACTACTGCCCCACTGGTATTACAAGCATGGTTATGACTTTTTATACTTCAGAAGCATCTTTAAAATGGACTTCCAGATTCCTGGTTCCAAAAGTATGAGTAAGAGTATGCCATCAAAGTTGAAGAGTTTTCTTGACAAGACTTCTGTGTGAGCTTCAGTGAGGTTGCTATCATGTCATGAAAAATCCATTCACTTTAACTGAAAGATCCAAATGATGTTTTTTTTTTGCACTGGATCTTAGCTGTTCGTCAACCTTTACTTTTCAGCTTTAGTTCGAGAATTTCACACCTGAGGAAGGTCAGATGGACGCTGGTGGCTAACTGAGAGAAACAAGGGAGCTCCCTACCCCAAAAAGTCTTCTTTAATTAACAGCAGGGGCATGAGACATAACAAGTGTTGAAGCTGGAGCAGTTCAATTTGAAACCAACACTCCCTGTGCTCAAATCTCACTGTCGGTTCACTCTGTGTTTGTCAGCTGGTTTTAACACCTCCTCTCTTTTGGGAGCTCTGTCAGACGCGTACCACAGCCGGTGGCAGAACAACTCCCCTTCCATTCCCATCAGTCTGTGAGAGATCATGACCTCGCCCCCTCCCTCCCCTGCTACTGACCTGAAGTAAATCACATGCACTGCTTGGAAAAAAAATGGTGCATTTTACCGATGTCAAATCTCACTAAATCTAACTGGAGGGAAAATGGAGGATGTGGAGAAAAATCCTAATCTTTCTGCACCGGTAATCGGCTTATCAGAAAACATAGAGTGGATGGAAGAGGGTGGTTTTGTGGGCTCTGGCATCAATGGGGACTCATTGACTTCATCCTCCTCACCTTGACTCGGTGTGGACATGAATTGCAGCAGGGACACCTGACCTTTCAATGGGACACCCCTTTTCCTTTAATCTTCTCCTCTATCATTTCACACCCTCTTGTGTCTCTGTCCTTCCAGCATTTCTCATCCATTTATCTCCTCGAACGTAATCAGTGTATATCCAAACATGCCTGATCACAACAGCACACCCCCCCCCCCCCCCCTGCCCCTTCTTCTTCTTGTTACCTGATTTTTAAGTTGACACATGAAAAAGGAAACTAATTATAAGCTCTTCCAAAAAAGACACCTTCATATTTTGACAACACAGAGGGGTTTTATTTGTATTTTCGTATACTTATGTATGTGCTCCAAATTTGCATTTTATTCCTCATTCTCCTTCAAGTGGTAAAGACACGAGCCATTAACTGAGGCAGCGTTTCTCTACTTGGTTTAAAATCGAAGTAGGGTTTATCATCTAAAAAATGCAGTGTTCTTTTATTTTGTAGTTCTTCAGATGTGGGTGCGATTTATTGTCCTGAGTTTAAGAACAAAAACGCAAAGTAGTATTCATGTCTTTCTTTTCAATGTTTTCCATCCATATCATTTGCAGTATTTTCAGATCTTGGGAATCTTCTGCTTGCTAGCTGCAAAGAAGTGGTTGATACTCAAAGATACTGACTGAAACTGAGAAGCTCTCCGAGTGTGATTAATGCACAGGGTGCACCATGGTAGCCATTCATGAACTTGAACTGCGTGAGCAGAAAGGCATTCAGGATCCATCTCAAGGACCATTTGACGTGATACATGGTTGTTGATAGACACTCAGTGCCTTTTTCGGTGATCAAAGCCGTGACCTTTCAGTAATTGGATGGTGTCTCAAACCACTAGGTCACCCTGCCCATGTGATCACAATGCTCCCTGTCAACGTAGACCTCCATCCTCCCTCCTTGATATCTCCTTTGCACAATACTCTGGATCGACTAGAGGAGAGCGGTAGTTTTTATGAGGCCCGTTTTTTTTAATGTTGCTTTCTTTTCATTTTTTAAACCGTGAACCTGAGATGTTCCTGTTGTTTAGAGGGGTGCATTGAATGGCAGCTTGCGTAACATCATACAGAATCTTGACTTTGAGAATATTTCAAGTGTCTGTGCATGCTGCAGCACAATGCCTTAAGGCTCCTCAACCTTGTTCCCAAGTGTCCTCGGGGAAAAACTGCAAGTTCTAAAATACACAAACTTAGATTTTGTTACTTCCGTAATTACTCCTCCCTGATCTGTCTCCTACGGGGTCGCTCTCATGACAACACAGGTTCATAGATTCACTCAAGCACATTACATTAGTTTACAAATTAATGGAAAAGCTCTGATTAAATTTGATCATGATTGTATTCATAAATGTGCGATCAGACTATCTGAGATGCTGTGAGATAATCACATCAAATATGTGTACTCTGGTTATTAGCAGGATAGCACTGCTGTCCAGGAACAGCCCTGAACACTGAGCACCTGCCTTTTTTCTGTGTCTCATTGACTTTGCATTTCTTTTGCCTCGCTGGTCTGTCCATTAGACCACTCCACCACACTGACACTTCATCCATTCTGCCGTCCTCTCCAGATAATTCTCATAAGTCCCTGACACAGATTCAGTGGGTCTTAGTGGAGAACAATTGAATGTGCGCTGTCCTTCCTTTTCCTCGAGCTGACCCTCTCTCAAACAATGGAAAAATGTAAAATATACGTGACACGTATCAAAACAGTGCTCGAGATTAATCTTATCTGCAACCGAATGCGGTTTGTTCAGTTCCTGTAAGCAGGAGGATCAGTATGTTAACAACCGAAAGCAGATCCGTGGAAGAAATGTTTACAGAGCTGCAGAAACTGGAATAAAAGTTTCTTCTCTTGGTTTTGTAAATTGAATATGTGCTGGAATAGTTTCCCTGCAAACTTTAGGAGCAAATACAATAAAGCATTGTTTTGTCTGGATTGTGGTTAGAGATTGGATTGATGATTATCATCCTGGGGATGCATATGGATGTATATATATATATGTATTTCTTCTTTTCTCGTCTGCTGGGAAATGAAGTTAATCACACAATCAAATTAAAATGTACTATCACAATTACATGAGTGGATTTGTGTTCATTTATTTGTTTGCACACAAGGTTCTTTATTGCTGCCTGGGTCTATTTATACTCGTGATCATATTGTAAAACCTGAATATCATAATCTCTGCAAGTAGCTGTCTCTTAGTATGGCTCTGCTCTTCCTACGTACAGTACAGCTGCGAGCAAGCCCCAGTAATCCCTAAACAGTGGATTAGTTGTCAGTGGTTGAGCTCATATGAAATATACATATGTGTGTTTTCCTAAGCCTGTATAATATAATATTTTCATTGTCCATATGAACCATTGTCTCTGATGACCAAGATATGCTCATTACATCTCAAACAGACCATGACTCTCATCATTCGTTTACAGTCTGATGTCAATAAAGACAAGTCATGAGACATTGTTTGTTTGATAAATACTCTAAGTGAGTCTAAAAGCTATGCTCAGTGTTACACATATAGCAATAGATTCATTTTTTAATTTGTTAATTTCTTCCGTTTTTGTGCACATCTTCTCAGAGCTTACGAATAAGTGAAAACAAATGAAATGAAGCAGTACCTCGATAAGTGCAATGCCTCTGAAATCTCTTAAAACATTAATCAGTAAATTTCATCTTGCTCTCATTCATTAAATCTGCGGTGATAAAATGCACATCAGACATATAGTTTAGAATTTTGTTTTCAGCATGTTAGCTCCAACCCTACACCATGGCTTTTGCGAGGTAACTTGTTGTCCTGCGCCTGTTTATCTTGAATGCCGGCCACCACAGCACGGTGATGTTACTGAGGGCATTGATGTGTTTTTTGGAGCTAAAAGTTTGTGGCTCCAAAAAAGGCGTGCAGGGGACGTTGTTCCCACAGTACAGTGAGTCTGATTTACCGAGCGGCTGCGTGACTCGATCAAGGACACGAAAGCAAAGAAAAACCTACAGCTGATGAGCTTTCATGCGCGTGTAATGACTCTCCTCTGTCTACTGCAAGTCTCGTAAATATTCATGCTTGGGTTTTGGACATTCGGGTCAACTTGGGCAAAGATGTGGTCACGGGCCTGTGATGTGGGCATAAAGCTTCTGTAATGAGGAGGGGACGCATTTGACTTCTGAGACTGATGCGATGGAATGAACAAGCACAGTGTCCAAACAAGGAGCGTTAAAGGAACAGTTCGACATTTTGGAAATGACACACTCTTCTTCCTCTTGCCATCTTGTTGTCAGGAGATTTCAGGAAGTCACTGGCTCCCACTAAATCACAAAATGTCAGGTTTACACCTTGTTTTTTTTGTATAGTAAATATCAAGCAAACTAGCTAAAACATATTATTTGGATTGCAGGGGGACATCCAGTGTCAGGCTGGATGTTTCGCTTCATATTTACAGACAGGAGAGTGGCAGGGATCCTCATCTGGCTCTTGGCATGCAAGCAAATGACTGCAGCTCTCAAAAAAATGTCTGACTGTTGTTCCTCCAAGCAGCTTGTGTTACATTTTGATTTATGCGTCTGTGCTCTGCAGTGGTGTTTTTAAAATGCAAGGATCTCATTCATCTACTGAGCTCACTCTGAATACAGATAAGTGAACGAGTCGGGTTGATGTTAAACATTCAACAAAGACGTTCGTATTTGACTTTAATTATTACAAGATTAAATTACACACTGTTTTCTATGTTCCCTTTTTTTTTTTACTCTTGCTTGCACTCCACTGTGTTCACCTCAACCCCACCCCCTCTCTTTCTCCTGTAGTGATTTTCTATGTGTGACCCCGTTGTTCAATTTATTAAACTGAAAGCCATACATTTGACCCCCAGTTCTCCCTAACACACATACACACACACACACACACACACAGTCTACATACACACACATTCTCCTCTTATTTATCAGATGTGGCTGGTGACAGCTTCTCGGTTGGAGCTGGATTTACAACCTCCAAAACACCCTACCTGTGTGTGTGTGTGTGTGTGTGTGTCTGTGTGTGTGTGATTGAGGGTGTGTTTCTGTCCTGCTCGGATAGTGGAGGGAGGAAAGAGGTACTGAAAAGACGTAATGAGATGTAGATAACCATTTTAGAAGATTTCCCCTGTCCCCCGGGCAGTGAGCGAGTGAAAGAAGACAAAAATAGTGACAGAGAGAGATGGGGAGAGAAGAGAAGAGAGAGTCCGAGAGAGAGAGAGAGAGGGGGGGGGGGGGGGGGGGGGGGGGTGAGTAGAAACAGAATGGGAGGTATGGAGTATTAGAGCATGCAGTACAATACTTAGATTCAGTCCATCTCACTCAAAATGGCTGCACAGCACAGTCCATCTCCGCTTTATTGGAAATTATACACAGCACACTGCTGACCACACGACCGCACACACAAACACACATACATGGTGCAGTGGAGTGCAGTCGATCGCTTCCAAATCACCACTCTCTGGGAGTAATGGGTGGCTGGTGGCCACGTCCGCTTCACCCCTTAAAACCAGACCTTGGATCAATATTTCTCTTTTGTGTGACATAATACCTCCAGCATTGCTCTCAGGCTTGTTTGAACTGTCCACGTGGCTGTATGTAAGTTTTTTTTCTATGGGCTGAACAGCCAATGTTAACTTTAACAGCTGTTTATTTACAAACCCAGCAGAAATGTTGAGAGTTCAGCAATAAACTTTGTTTCTTTACTCACCAATAATTGTCTGGTGGCTCCAAAATTAAACGTTTTCTTTTATTCATATTATGTTTGCACTTTTTACTTTTGCTTAAGTTAGCATGTTGAGGAGCTAGCCATGACCTGGCTGGCCTGTTTTATTACTTTCCAAAAATAAGAGAATGTAGTGTCTTTTCTGCCCTGTAGTCGGTATATAAAGAAGGACAACATGAAAGATCGCTAAAAATGAAGCCAAATCATCTTGATCGCCCCCTGTTGGCTGGTTAATATTGGTCAAAAAATTCAAAATGCACTTTTTAACAGGGTCGCTTTAATTTAAGGTAGTTCTCAATGCAAAGACAAGGTTAAACTGGGTGAATTAAGATGCTGGAGTAGTATGCTAACCGGATAGCCCCAGTCTTACCATCCTCTCTTTCCGTTAGCGAGTCACTGCAGCGTCCAGTCTGCCTCAAACGTTAGTTATAACATCATCTGTATCTATTTCATTACATTTTAAAATTAACATTTGTTCGAACTGTATTTAATCATCTAGTGCCATCATTTAAAATATTTCACTTCTACTGTCATCTGTATATTCTTGCTAAAGAAATGACTGTCTGTCTTGTTAAAAAAAAGCTTAAGTACTTACCAAACCATATCTTTAATTATTCATTGTAAACGTCAACAAGGCATCTGTACGCAGCAGCAGGCATCAATTGTAGGCAACTCAGTTTATAAAAAACGTCATTGTTTTGACATCCAAGGTTCCTGCATCACAGCTGAGAGAACTGACAGCAGCGAAATCACCAAAGTCAACTTTTCAGGGATGCAGGAAAAAAAATGGGGCCATATTTTCATCTTTGCTGCCGTCACAGGATTCAGCGCACACAAAGTGCTATAGTAGCCTTCAACTCAACACAACACGATGTACAAACTGTTGTCAGCATGTCAGAGAAAACTCACAACACCAGCGACTCAATCTTACACATACTGGGGTTCCTGCAGGACACCGACAGTAATGCCATTCCACCCTTCTTCCTTTTTTTTTTCAATCAGACGGAATCAGTATCCATCCTCACCATAACCGAGGGTAACACTCCCCATGCTGTCTGCCATGTGTGAAACTAATCAAAGCCCAAAGCTTGTGTGTCTGTTTGTGTATGGGTGTCTCTGCTTGCAACAGCCATTGGCCCTTTGTTGTAAAGTCAATGATGCTGTCTCTTGTTGTACATCCCCCCCCCCCTTTTCGCTCCAACAGACACTCACATTCACACACTCATATATACAATCTGTCTCCCTCCATACACTCCCCACAAGCAACAGTGCTCGTGCACAGGCAGCTGGTGGCGAACAAATATTCTCTCTGTTGACTAGTGTGTGGACATAAACGCCCCGTGTATCTTTGTGAGTCTGCAAAAACGGGAATCACTCGATTGTGTCGACGGCAGCCGCCTTCACGCCCTCCGGCACCACGGTTCCTGATTGGATATCTCATTAGTCAATTACCTCATAAGTGGATGTCCCATTGAGGGGCTGTGCTTCACTGACAAAGAAATGAATGAATCCGTCCCTTTTGTTTTGGTCGGCTGCTGCTCTTTTTAAGACTTACGAATCGGGATTCCCATATTCCACAGGCGCAGTTAAGTCCACCCCGCCATTTATACGACCGCGTCATGCCTGTCCCAGAAGGACTCTAGTCAAATAGTCAGAATCCACATCTGGCAGGGTCTCGTCGTCCTGCTGCGAGGACGTCGCTGTCCTGCTGTTCTCGAGCATGGCTGCTCCATCTGATGCGGGTCCCTTCCATATCAAACAGGCTTGACTCACGTTGCCTGTCACTGTGGGAAATGACATTTGAGCATTCAGCAGTACATGTAATCCATGTCAGGCACCTGAGTGACTGTCTCTCGGCCGTTTCTAACCACCGCTCACTCGCCTGTTTGGGCGGGGTGGATAAATATAGACGGGGAATGAGTTGTCAAGATGGAGATTACCCCAACAGCTAAAGATAAATAAAATGGTTCAATGGGCATTTAAACACAGGGCAAATTTCAGTTTGGAATTGGCAACCCGGTGACGGTTTGAGTATACTGGTCTGAGAAGGACCGCATAATGAAGTACTGTTTCAGAGAGTTCAGGTGCTCTGCCTAGTTCGACTGCCTCTACAGAAGTGCTTTGTCGTTTGGAGCAGCATTCTGAACCCCCCCCCCCCTCCAAACCTTTCTGTAACTTTTCGATAGCAACAATCTGTCAATAGCGACCACTTCACTCAGCATTTATCCAGGTTTGCAGAGTAGAGAAAATTGGCTGGAGTTGAACCCCTGTGTCCTTTTTCTTTCTCCATTTGTCACACAACTACCTAGGTCAGTTTTCATATCTACTACAAGTTAGTTCGTCTCTTCAAAATGTCAAAAGGACCATCCCATTTCAGCCGTCTCTATGATGGCATGATTTAAAACCTGCGTACGAGTGGAGCTTGAACTATCCTTCCCCGTTATACTTTACTCGCCAGACCAGTTTGTTTAGCGTGGCTGAGAGCACATTGTAAATAAAACCTAAAACCCAACGTGCAACAATTAAGTCTCCAGTCGGGAATTGGCAGCTCTGAACTATAGAGTCAAACCTTCTTTTTCCAATTGCTGCCAGTGTCTCTGTTAGCTTTTTTCCCAAATTTGTTTTTCTTTGACTGAAAGTACAATTCTCATTGCGATGAGCAGAAGGAGGGCGCCGCTCTCTTTTGTCGGACGCTAATAAATTCTGATCGATTTTTGTCTGCTGCAGCCTGCGACGTTGCTCGAGGACAATTCCGAAACATGACAAACACAATAAAGAAAGTAATCGAGTGGAGAGGGTCGTTAAAAGATTCGCCATGTGCCATTGTGCCGTCCCCAATTACAACGATAATGTTCACATATGGAGAAGAGATTGCAGATTGATTCAAGTTCTTGTCAGCTGTTGGCTTCGGGAATCCAAAGAGACGTTGGCATTTTAAATCGTATGAAAAGAACTGATTGCTTTGTCAAATTGCACGGTAATGGACACAAATAAATAGACTTCTGAGATATGATCATGCATGTGACCTCGTTTGAACCGGTCGTGCCACTCCGCAGGCGGCGGGGGGGGATAAATGAGGACAAGTTGACGTCGCTTTGAAGAAGACACCATTGCCTCCACTCCCTTGCAGTGTAGAAGATGCTCTGGATGAGGCTTTGTGTACAGTACGCAAAGTGTGTTAGTGAACCGCGGTTTCCTGGGTTTCTAGGACATGCCGGAATACATTACATTTGGGTGTTCACTACATCTACTTTTTTGGGGGCGACTGCAAAGAGCGATTGAGGAAAGTGGATTACTCATGCAAATCTCTCAGGCCCGACCAGCGCTACCTCTCTACCTCCCTCCCTCTCTCTCTCTCTCTCTCTCTCTCTCTCTCTCTCTCTCTCTCTCTCACATTTTGTTTTTCAGCCGCAGCCACTCCTCCAATCCCTTCCCTCTCTCCTCCTCAATACCTCCACTCCGTATCTACAAATCTCCAACCAGCCTGTTTTACATCTTCTACCTCGCATTTCTCTCTTCCCCCTCCAACGTCCCCCTCCAATTTCTGTCTCTTCTCCTTAATCCCTCCCCTCTTCCTCCCTCTCTCCCACTATTCACTTGTTATATCACCTCCTCTTTTTCTCTTTGCGTCCGTCTCCTCTCTCCCAGGTCCCATCCTTTCTCTTATCCTATATTCTCCTCATCCGCGCCTCTCCTCATCACACCCCTGTGCATGTCCTCCCTCTCTTCCCTTCCTCTTCTCTTTAGCTCCCACGTTTCCCCCACGCTCTCCTCGCTTGTTTCTTTTGCTTCCACGTCTCTCTCTCTCTCTCTCAGGACATGAACCTCACACGCGGCTTATTGATTTCTGAAAGCAACACACGCACATGCAGCTTATCTAGGGCCCACCAATCTGCGCACGGAGGATTTGAGACCCACACGCGGTTAGCCACATGCGTATAGACGGCATGTACAGTATGACATGCACCCCCCCCCGACGACAGCAGCCGGGCAATGAATATTTAGCCGACGCCAGAATGATTAACACCGAGTTTTTGATGGGGAGAAAGGGAGAGAAAAGAGGAGGGAGAGAGCATGTGCCTGTAGATGGCAGAAGAGTGCTTTAAGGGAATGTGGGGGAGTAGATCTCGCACACGCACACAGACACACGTACACACACACACACACACACACAAACATGCACACAGACTGTCACACACATATAGGCACACTCACCCACACATTCTCATTAGCCATCACACAGGCACATTTATATAGCCTCACCTGTGAGGATGATCCTGCAACTTCGAGAAATTCCCAGGATTGATTTCAAACGCACAGACAAACACACACACACACACACACACAAAAACATGCAAATGATTTCTGTTTGCATTGACGCTGGACCCAGACGGTGAACGGTCAGAAAATCAGAAGCCCTGACTCTAATTTCATACTCTGATTATGATTCAGGAATGAAATTGACCAGTGACACGACTGGTTTCCCAAATGAGGCTGGCATATTTCCCTTGAGGCTGCTTTGTGACAAGTCGGAATCTTTAAAGGCCCCTAACATTCAACTTAATTCATATTTCTAGCAAAAGAGAAACTGAATATGGTGTTTTCTTTTCTCTGGTAAATGAATTAGTTTTTTCCCTGGAATAGCCTAATGTATTTGTTTATGTGGTGACAGTTCATTTGTGCAGCTGGTTGGTTGTAGTGAAGCTCGGAGTGAACTTTATTATATCTAATAACCCTTGATTGTCAGATAGAGATAAACAGAACGTTGAGAAAAACAAATAAAAGATAGTGAACAAATAAAGATTTAATGACAATTCACAAAAGCTCCAGTTGACGATAATACTGTTCTGTAAACAGCAGTTGAACCACTATAAGTTGATAGAATTCATATTCATTCTTTCTACAAGCTGCTTGGCCGGATCGTTCGAACCCCGAACCCAGTCGCTCCCAGCTCTCTTTGGTCAAACGGCCTCAAGATCAAGGTCTCAACTTTATCTTCAGTCTGAACACGGCGTAACCTTGGATATGCAGCAACGCCATGCAGAGAGAACCGGATGGTCAGAGACGGGTCGTGATGCCATGGTTTCCTCTGAGGGTAAATAAAAAATGGATCTGATCAATAACAAACAAAATACCCAGCGGTTTATTCAGTCATCCAAATTATGCTTCTTAGAATATATCAAAATCAGAAGTTGAACTTACATCTAGCGTGCATGCAAGGTCACTTCCTTGTTGGAGTTGCGATGATTAAACTTTGTCAAACCACGCACACGTCTGCTGGTTGACTCTGACTGATGAAATACATGAGTGCTGTGATACCAACAGAGATTTGTCAAGCTGTTTTCGGGGGGCGTCTGTGAATTGTGTACATTTGTACGGCATATTCACAGCAACACTTTGGATATTTTGTTTTCGATTTTGTCTATTTCGTACATAATTCATTTGTGAAGTGAAAATCTGTATGCAACCGAATTGTTTCCATCACTATTGACTTAAAATCAATCACATGGCATCAAGAACTTCAAGTGTCACTTCACTGGACCGATAGATGTGCTCAAGTGTCTGCGTTTATCTTCCCATCCCAATACCCAAACTCTTCCTCGTATTGATTTGATTTCAGGAGACAAGTGGAGCAATGAGCAATGACTGGTAAGCCTTTATTGGTTGGTCCTTGTGACTAATCATTGGACGCAGCTCACCACATCATGTTAAGAGGCAGCCTTCTTCCAGTAGGATCTACCTTTTCATTTTATCTTCATCTAGAGTATCTTCTTGGTTTTCCAGGTTTCTTCTTTTGGTCGTATTTGCACAGGAGATAAAGTTTTGGCAAGCGCCCTTTCCTCGGTGCAAGTGGACGCCTCTGCATTTTGTCCTTTTTATCTTCACAAGTGCAAGAACCACTGAGAAAATCAACTCAAATCAGCAACCTAGACTTGTTTCCTTCAGAGAAAAGGATAGTCCATGTTAGGCGAGTATTTCCGAGCAGAAGCACGTGAATGGAAGCGGGAGCTTACGAGGAGCACTCGAAGGCAGCATCTCTGTACCGGCGGGGAGACGGAGGAGACGCACCAGCTGCTTCACCGGAGAAAAGACCTGAGTGCACCAGGCAACGGAGGGATGATACGTGTCTCCTCGGGTTTCTGACAACACGAGGGATTTTCACATGAGCTCGGACCTCTGCGGGGAACTCACGGAGGACTGTCTCGGCGTGACGGGCAACCTCTGCTTTGGCTTGTTTGGTAAGGCAATGTTAAAGAGGAGTGACTGGTGCTTGATGTGAAAAAGTCAGATGCGCGAGAGAATGAGGAGAGAGTGATTCATTTGTCTTCATTCAGGAGCGGAGAGGAGAGGGGTGCTGCGTTTTCCTCCGCTCTTCTTCTGAGAGAGGAAGAGGAACAGTCAAGTGGTTTCGGAGGCTTATGCTGCAGAAGACGTTCGTTTTCTTCTCTTTTCTCGTTATAGCAAAAGGGGGACAGACAGAGCAGGGGGGATTTTTGAGTTTTTTTTGTGTTAGGATTTACGCGAGAAGAGGAAGAGGAGACGTATAGTGCACTCAAACGGCACGGGAGGAGAAGCGCATAAGGAGAGGTGGGAGAAACAGCCTGTAGGCTTTATACAGAGGAAATATATGAGGATGGCGAGGGGCTGCAGCCCGGGGGAAGTGTGGATTTGAACCTCTGCCTCCCTCTCAATCACTCTTTTACAAGGGAGCGGGACGGAAGAGAGAGATATTGACGGCGAGCATCGCGCAGACCCGGGCGGAGAGCTAGAGAGAGAGAGAGAGAGAGAGAGACAACCTGTGCGCCTCATCCTCCTCCGTCCTCCCGCTCCATCCTGCGCTTTCCTCACCCTGGATGTTGACTGAATTCATTTTCTTCTCGGATATGAAGGATTTATCTAGTCTGTGTTAGAAGGAGGGGGCAAATAAAACCTCTCTCTCTCTTCCCCATCTCTCTCCCTCTCCTTCTCCCTGTCTCTCTCTCTTGCTCGCTCTCTCTCCCTCTCTCCCTGTCTCCCCCCTGGTTCTCTGGATGTGAAGCAGCATGCGGCCCGGTGAGAGCTCAGAGGGCTCGCGCTCGGCTCGCGGAGGATGCGTTGACGCTGAGCATTTTACCGACAGCGGCTGTCTCGAGCACCCCTCGTCGGCACCGCGGCGGACGCAGAGGGGGACGACGGAGCGGAGGATGCGGGGGACGTGCGGGAGGATGACGGACCGAGGCGCCACGGCCACGCGCTGTTTTCTCTGGAGCCTGGTTCTCTGGTCGCTCTCGTCGCGCGCGCAAGGTAAGGGGGGAAAGCTCACACGCACACAGAAACACACACACACACACACACACACACACACACACGCACACACACACACACACACACGCACACACACACATACAAGAAGCATTCACTCAGTCACGCTCAAAGGTTGAATAAACGCCCTCACGCACGCTCCCACGCACGCACTCACGCATAATGACTGGTTCGTGAGTTTTTCTCTTCTGCTGCAGTCACCAGACATATGCTGTGCGCGTGCGTGAGGTGTCTGTGCGCGTGAGTGCGTTAGAGGGGAGGTGTGTGTGTGTGTGTGCGGGGCCGTGCGTGCGTGCGTGCCTGGATGTATGGTTTGTTGCGGGGGAATAGAAACTGGCTTAAAGGGAGGATGGAGGGAAAGAAGGAGAGAGGGATGGAACCGGCAACAGCCTCTTTCCCTCTTTCCTCATTTTGTGCATCCTCCCTCCCTCTCTCTCTCTCTCTCTCTCTCTCTCTCTCTCTCTCTCTCTCTCTCTCTCTCTCTCTCTCAACCCCCCCATCCTTCTCTTCAATACAGCCATTGAGCTGGTAGCCAATAAATATTCTTGCGGTAGCTCTTGGGCTGTGGCAGCGAACGTGAGCTGCTTATACCAAAGTGTGTGCGGGAATGTTTGTGTGTGTGTTTGTGAGTGTGAACGTGAGTTGTGTACAGTGATGAGACCCCAAGCCTTACACAGCATTTTCTCCCCCCCCCCCCCCCCCCCCCCAAAAAAAATATTTCTCCCCTCATGCCCTCCTAATAATTTTCTGCTGCATTTCACTCAAAGGATGTTATATAATGGTGGTGTCTCCCCCCTCTCGCTCTCGAACACACACTTTCTGCCCTTGCACCCCCTCCCCAATCTCTCTCTCTCTCTCTCTCTCTCTCTCTCTCTCTCTCTCTCTCTCTCTCTCTCTCTCTCTCTCTATTTCCTATCCAGAGTGAAATAAAATGTTAAAATATTCACAGTATAGCACACACTCCCTCTCTCTCTCTCTCTCTCTCTCCCTCCTGCCTTCTTTTGTCTGTCTGTATCTTGGTTGTCCTCTGCTTTCCATTTTTAGTTTCTCTCTTGATCCTTTTACAGAAATGCTGCACATCACACACACACACACACGCACACACACACACACAGATATACTGTATACACCCATTGCTGCGTCAGGTGGTGCGGACACTAACTTGACTATTCATCACCGTATCGTGAGAAGAAAAGACGGGAGGGTGGAGGAGGAAGTAGAGGAGGGAAGAGGTGCGTATGTGAGAAATAGAGCAAGAGGAGACAGGGCAGAAAATGGGGGGATGAAGAGGCGAGAGGAAAGCTAGAGGTGAGGGAGGGAAGGAGAGATTTGAGTGACAAAGGGGGGAGACAACCATCACGATAGAAAGAGGCTGAAGTGTAGAGGCTCAGGCTGGAGAGGGTCTCTAACCACATAAGTCAAAGTCGGGGAGTTTCTGATAAGATCCAGTCAGCTTGGTTTTTGTCAGAAGACTTAATGTTGGGTCGAGAACCTGGTGGGACTGAGATTGTAGAATTGTCCAATAAGGCAACAGGAACCCTCAAAAATCCAGCTCTCGAGAAGCATTCGTCATCATGGAAGTAACATGTGCCTGATCCTCCACTGTGAGGGGATGGCCTGTGGGCTGACGGAGCAGAAGTTCTATGGATTTCAGTGATTAGACGAATCGACACCGGGGACGTCTAGACAGCGGGCTTTGCACCATCGCAGAACATTCAGGATTGTAGTTTCACTCCTTCTCCGGCCTATTAGGAACTTTTATGTTTCACTTTGAGGGGCGCGCGTGAGAGAGATTGCTATTTGTGCGGTTTTGACCGAACAAAGACGAGAGAGGTGGGATTTCCTCAGGCACAGGAGATCCAATTTGAAAACCCTTCGGGGGCTCAGATCCTGGAACGGACTGTCCTCAGATTTCATATAGTTTTTAAAAGCTGAGCTGAGAAGGAGTTCAAGGCTAATTCTGAATAAGAAAATGTCAAAGGGGTTAGATGCTGAAAGTTGCCAAGCAAGCAAAAACAAATCTTTTTTTCCTAGTGTAGAGGCTGAAGGGAAAAAAGTAAATAAATGTGTAATTAAATGTCCCCTTGATCCATGCTGACATTTTGAGAAACCAAGGCTTCGAAAACAGAAAAGAAACAAGCTGTGGAATTAAAACCAGCCACCAGCCAAACGCTCTTACATTTTGGCTGTGAATGGTAAATTAGACTACTCAAGTGGCCATTGGCAGGTAACCAATCATTGTATGGAGCCGCAATTCTGTTCTAAAAACCAATCTGGAAGGTAAAGTAATGAAACGGGCATTAATAGATTGACACGCTGCCGTAGCCGTTGGAGAAAAACGTTAATTTCTCAACTTGCTTAACACGTTTGACTTGCAGTGCCAATTCCACAGTAATGGCATCTTTTGGGCTGATGAAAGGCTCCAGCACTCCAGCTTCCACTGGACCCTGTTTTAGTATCTGACAGGTCATTATAAAGCTTTTTTTGCTAATGTGCGAATGGCTCGTGGGAATGTAATTTAAAAAGCATAACATTGAACTTTGTTGAAGTTTCTTTTGACGCCGGGCGCCTTAAGAAACCGCCGCACTCGTCCTCTGTTCTTCTCCTTCTCCTCACCCCTGATCCCCCCTTTTTTACTGTTTCATCTGTTCTCCTCCTCTCCTCCCAGCTGCCCTGCTCAGCCTCAACTCCACCTCTCCTGTCTTCCCCTTCTCCCGTCCTCCCGCTCCCCTGTTTTCCTCCCCCTCCGCTCGGCGCTTTCTCTCATCTCCCCTCGCTCCTCCTTTCATCTGTCAGATTTGTCCCGTGGCTCCAGAGGCTTAATTTACTCACCAAACATATGCAATTGCACGTGTGTATATGCACTCAAGTAGAAGCAGAATAAAAAAAACACACACACATTTCACGTCACTCCCAGAGCCTGTATGTATTATGGGCGCCTTTCACCTTAACAGCAAATCTACGTCTTTTCAGCGCCATCTCCACAATTAACCTTATGGGAGGTTTTTTATTGACCTTATGGATTTCATCAGTATCCATCACAGGACTAACACCGATCAATCAACTTGCACTAATTATCAATTAGAACCCCGGGTCGTCAGCGGGGTGAGGAATCCTAACCGTCCTGCAGAAGGCCGGACCTCAGCGAGTGACCACGCAATTACCCCGACGGCTAAAAATAGCTAATTTAATTCATATTGACGAGCCATGGAAATGTAGTGCTTTGTTCTCGCAACATGGCTAAATTGAAATTTATCAGTCATCCCCTCGGTAGCATCTAGTAATTTAATGCCGGTCATCAGTTTTAGATTGGACGGGCTGTCAGGCGCCAGCAACATGCTCCTCCAACCAGGTTTTATAACCCATCGCTGGATATCGGAGAGTTATTGGTGCGGTACACGACTGTGATGTTGATTATAAGTCATTGATGGATGTCGTCCATAATTATGTCACTGCTGATCATTTACCTGCATATTTTGGCGATCACGCTCCGCTGTCAGCCATCGATTGATACCCTGCATGCGATAAATAGAACGGGTAATTGGTGAGCTCGGAGGCGTCCTGTTTGTCGTTCTGTTTTGTCGTCCTGTTTTGCACATTGAGCACTGTACACACACAGACACACACACACAAGTCGTCTCCCGCTGAACATTAGCACAACACAGGCTCTCTAACCCACGTTTAATCCTGTGGCTTATGGTTTGGTTTCTCGGGGAGGGAGATGTGTCTGTCACAGCCTCTTGATCATAGACATACTTTAGACTTATTAAGGAAGGGAGAGCGGATGGAGGGGTGAGGAGGAAGAGAGGGATGGGGGACAGAGTAAGCCGAACAAAAAAACAGTTAGTATTTCTGCCTCGTTCATCCCTCGACTTTGATTCGAACACAATCTCACCTCTGTCCTCTCATCATTGTCTCTTCTTTAATCTCTCTTTTGCTCTTTTTACTTTATTGTATTCATTTTCTGCCGTGGCGTCCTCAGCTCCGCTCTCTCCCCGGCTGTCCCCCCTGACTTTCACACACCTAATCCTCTCCTCTCTCCGTTTACAACCTCAACACTGAGCATTTGTAATCACTTTTTTTCTTCTTCCTCTTTTCACTCCCTCATATCCTCCTCCTCCTCCTCCTCCTCTCTTGCTTTACTTTGCTGTCAAACATTTGATAACAATGCCAGGAGGAGCGTGACGTGGGAGTCGTGCAGGGAAACATATGGGGGGTGATTTGACTGTGACACCCGGGATAGTTTCCTGTGTAACACCTCCTGTAAGCGTTGGTATTTTTCATATTCAATAAACAACGGGATGCTTCCTTAACCGCACCCAAGTGGGTTTGATTACCTGAACACAACTCGGTTCTAGAGAGATGCAGTCGGAGGCTAAACCAACACTGACAGCGAACACATTCACAGATTTATACAACATGAATATGCAAAACATGTAAAGATTTTCCGTAATATATCAATTACGATGTTGTGTGTGATCGTGATGCGAGCAGCATTACTGTTCCCCAAAAGCTTTCTTTTTACTCAAGGCAAAATACATGCGTGTGGATGTAATTCATGGGATAATGGTTGCCCCAAACCCTGAAGAGCAAGTGTGAGTGTGTGTTGCTTCATATTTTTTAATGAATCTGAAGTCTTTGATATTTTACAGCATCAGAGGGCATTTGACTCTCAGTTCCAGTGACTTTTTCTGTTTAATTTATGCTCTCTGTAACCCTTTTTTCTCACTTTTCCCTTGTATATGTATCCCTGCGTTTTTCCCATCTCGTGAGATTTCACTCCTCCACTCTCAGTTGTTTTTTCCCCTCTCCGTCCATCCTTCTCCACCTCTAATCACCAATTCTTCTCTCCTGCTTCATCCTTCCAACTGCCTCCCATGCTGAATTTGTAATCACCACCTTTCTGTCATCCCACATCTGTCTCCTCTTTCTCTCTCTCCGCCTTTCTTTTCTTATATTCACTCTTCCATTAGTCTTGCCTGTCCTCCCCCCCACCCCCCACCCCCAGCTCCTATTCTTACTGAATTTGTTATAGGTTGATTGTAATAGGTGGGCGCTCACAGCGTACAGATGCTGTGGATCTCACATGGTCATTTCCTCTCCTTTCCAACGAGAGAGAACACATTTCATCCCTGCACGCAGATTGTGCAGGGATCAACCCCCCCCCCCTTCTAAAACGCAATTCCCCCTAATTGTGTGCTTTTAAAGATCTCCACAGCCAAATCGTCTCTAGTATTTCAGATCTGGGTTTGCCTGCGGGGGATTTAGAAATGTCAGCTTGCACACATTTAGCTGCCTTTGCTGTCAACAGGCTGTTAAATTAAAGGAAGCAATTACTTTGCCGTGCAAATATTAACAAAAAGGCACTCCACTAAAGTTACTGTAGCTTTTCCAGGTATTCTGAGAAACTGTGGGGCCATAAAAGCTTTTTGGAATTTACCATTTTTTTTCTTTTATGGTCTAAATATTCTCTTTACATAAGCGTTATAAGTATAATCATAATCCAGAATAATTGAGTAATAAACATGGTAGTTTCGTGCAGAAGCTGTAAAGATAGCACGACAATGGACTTAACCGTGACCCACACACTGTGACTACATGCACGCAAACGCAAATCACAGTCATTGGTTTCAAGTTTCAAGTTGATCCACGATGAATTATTCCAAATGGGAGACGAGGTTCTGATTGAAGAGCCATCACACTGTGAAAGTCATCTGTGTTTTCCAGTTACTCAGAATTTGACTTTCGAGACATATGAGGTTTTTTTGCAGAGCACAGGCACGTTGCATGTCTCACTCACACGCACACGCACGCCCACAATCTGTCAGCCCTCCGTAGCCTCTTCATTATTCCAAAGATGATTAGAAGTAAACATGACGTGAACATGTTGAGCAGGAGGACACATGCACGCACACATGCACGCACGCACACACACACACACACACACACACACACACACACGCACACACATGCAAACTAATAAATACACAAAAATATGTTGGGTACACCGAGATAGCATGTGTTACCCTGAGGGTGTGACCGCAAACGGACTCAAACACATGCAATTACACAAGTGCACAAGCACACACACAAACATGTGCAGTGACAGGAGACAGGCACACACACGTGAAAGGCAGATGAGAAATTAACAAAGACAGACAGCCTTATATCCAGCTGCTACTCCCTGTTGGTGTGTGTTTGTGTGAGAGTGTGTGTGTGTCTGTGAGTGTGTGTGAGTGAGAGAGGTGCTGGCAAAGATTCCTTGTAATGAAACATGCAACACGACCAGTATGGACAGAGGAGAAGGAATTGCAGTTTGGAGTAAAAGGAGAAGTACTGTGTATGGGAGGATGGATGGATGGACACAGTAAAGAGCAGTGTGGGGCAAAGGTTCGATCCCCGGTGACAGCCAGAGTCTGTCCCTGTCAGACTGTCCTTGAGGAAGATACTGATGCCTTTAATGACTGTGTGCTGCCCCCTGGGGAAAATATATACTGCAGCTGACATGAAATCCCTACAGGACCAACAGCACGGCAGAGCAGGACCTGAATAATAACTAATAATTCAGAGGAGAGGAAAAGGAAACAGAAAAGATTGTTCGGTATTGTTCTGATGGCTTCGTCAGACCAAACCATTTGGAAGTCATGCTTTAGCTCCAACTGCTAACTGGAGCTAAATAAAGGAAATATAAGTCCCATCCACTCCCCTTTGATTCATACCTATTTTAATAAATTGGCTGGCAGCTTCTTCTTCTGTTTCGCTGCCTTTTAAGTTACTCATCCTGGATGTGAGGGACACAAAAACAGACTTTCGTGCTTTGGTTTAATCTAAAGCCAATAAGCGAAAGTAAATTTAGTATGAATGCAAATTACCATCAAAAAAAAGAATTGTTCTTATTTTGAACCATTAAATCCAAGCGCTGCAACAAGTTCTTCAAATGAGGAGCGAATGATTTGTGCGTAGCTTTATAATATCTTGGGAATAGCGTTTTGTTGTTTAGACTTTTGGCTTCAAAACACCTTTTTTGGTTTCTTCTTTTGATTCTTCCATTATAGATGTTCTTCAGTAATTATAATGCTCTATCTTCCATGTTTAGCCAATGGACACTTGTTCGTGTGTGCAAGTAATTAACCAGAAGGGATCATCCCTACTCATGAATATGACATTAAAGTTTACTTTATTACATTAATTATGATGTGCTCCCCCATCATAAAGGTTTTGTAAGATCTTTTCTGTTTATATAAGTGTACATTCACAGACACTACTTTTGAAACTTTATAATCCCTTCCATCGCATTTAACTCACAAGTAAATGTATAAAGCAGCAATGCTATGATGGATATTCATGTATTAGAAGCAAGATTAATAGATAACCCTTTAAATATCATTTCATCTGTTGCTATACTGCACACAACATATTTACCAGCTCTGATTATTAACATGCAATTACCAGATTCATATAAACTGTCTATTTTTAACTAAACCAATGCTAGACATGATTCTCTCCAGTGTGGGTGTGAGAAAACATCTGCTGTGTGGGAGGCTCATGCATTAAATGCATTAGCTGTTGCTAACGTAAAAAAGCCTCAAGGGACATTTCAATAGGCACCTATAATGGTTCCTGTATTTGTTTGAATATTCAATCAGACTTGTAATTATTCTTATGTGTGTTAAATGAAGTGGTTATATAGACATGCACTTAATGGTTTTACCGAACAGCCTGGTCTCTAAAGAAATAGACAACTGCACAACACACACCTACTCCAGAAACATACACACACACACGCATGGAGTTAATTGGATTAGTTGGTTTGTGAGACAGATGAACTCCCCCTGAACCCCCGATACCTTTGCTTTTTGAAACTGCAATAAGTACTGTAGTGGGTTTAATTAATCCTATACGGGGCATCTGGTAATCACCGTGTAACGAAACACATATGTTGTGTTGTTATAATAAAACAAAACAACCGCTGTAGTATTTCTGGTACAACTGGGTATTGGGAGAGCGTGAGAAAGACAGAGGCAGCAAGGGCTTTTTGTTCTATGTTCTTAGACCTGGTGTGTGATGACGGGTATGCCCATGTGCCCCAAACCCACGGAAACACCGCTGTCAGCAGACATCACACGCACTTTGTTACCTAAATACACAATCGCAGCAGCTCAACACCTCCTGCCGTAATGCTCATGAGATCGGCCTATCGTCTCATTATGATACAGCATGGATGCCCTGTACCCTGTAGTTAAATAACCCTGCTGGATTTCCATCAGCAGCATTTCACGACACGTCTCAATCTTTGCAAGTTGCCTTTTGGATTATTATAATTACTATAATTATGCAGTTATACTCATGCATATGCACCTTGGCCTCCTCTTCTAGTCTTGGCTAGAAGTCTCAAAGCTCTGCAGGTGATGCATTTCCTGTCTGAGTCTTGCGCCTTGGGAGCCTTTTTGTTCTGTTGGTTATTCTGTCTATGTGTGTGTGTGTGTGTGTGTGCGTGTGTGTTTGCGTGCAGGAAGCCTCTATGTGCATGTGTGCACATGCACATGCTTGCTTGTCTGCTTCTTTCCCAGAGAAGACTCATTTCCCCAGCAGGCTCTGTCAGGCTGTTTCTGGGCGCACTCAGTTCACAGCTGGAGGCTACTGCTGTCACTTCTTCTCCTCTCCTCTCCTCTCCCCTCCTCATCATCCACTTACCTTCTTGTCAGTCACTACACTGTAAAGGCTACGCACCCCCATGCAACACTTTTTTGGGGCAGCTTTCTACAAAACACGTTCTAGTGAAAGGGAATGAGTCCTTCATAGTTGGCAATAAAATGACTACAAAGAGACTGTGCCGCCAAACAGTTGCACAGAGAGTCCAGATTTTACTCGAGTTTTTAGCCCTAGTCGTCACTAAAATTACTGTTTTCAAAAGCTTTCATGCTTGAGTGGCCACCAGCATGTCCCGAAAAGGAGGACACCTCTGCAGGGCAGACAGGGATAGAAACTAAAACAGCTACAGTCACAGTGTGTGTGTACATGTACATATACCCACAGTACTATAAATAACTCTCAAGCACAAACACGGCTTTTGTATATGGACTTCAAAGAAGAAGAAAAAAGACGTAGAGCAAATGTCAGCAATTGAAGTGGAAATTGAAGAGGAAATTACTCTGTACGACAAAAAAACATAATAACTGGTGTTTGAGTTATTGACATGTGCAAATATACATTTGTCCTTTGCAGGGAAATTAAGTTTGCATCTGCAGGACATTACCGAGGTGACAGCGTGCTGCCTTTGTCCCCCTCGCACATAAAAGCTCAGCAGGGGGTTGCAGCGGACACAAGTAAACGTTTTGATCTTTGACACCGGCCGTCTGTTTCTCGCACACTCCGACCCTACCCCCATTTCTCTCTCTCTCTCTCTCTCTCTCTCACTCTCTCTCACTGTCTCGCTGCCCCTCTCGCCAAGCGCCAGTAGGTCAGACAGGGAGCAGATGCTCAGCCATACGACCACAACCAAACCTGACACCACAAAGTAACGCGCACTCCCATTCTGTCATCCTACCTTCCTTTTAATGTATGTTGTCTCTGTAAGATATTTATCACCCGTCTCCGCTTGGGTTCAGTAAATTTAGCTAATAGAATCCCCGTCAACAAACTTCTGGCGTCTGTTTTCTGATAGGACAGCTTAGTGTGAATGCTCCAGGGACGGCAAATGATAAAGATAATCATTAAGTTAAAAGATGTCTTCTTTGGCCAGCTTCCTGTGATACACTTTGTTTCTGCTGCATTCGGTGCCAGCGTTCCTTTGGAAATTTATGTGGTTTCAGAAAAATCTGCCAGTAGTTAAGTGGTTCTTTGGCTTGAAAGGTACGGTAAACATTTTTATTTCCATTTAGTTGCTAATGGAAAACCACAGCCATGTTTTGGTTTGGACTCGGGTTCTCTTTCCAAAAATGGAAGTGAATTGTAATAGGTACAACAAATACAAAGCATTGTTAACATTACAAGAAAACACCCAGTACGATCATAGTAAAACATGTATTTGAATATATTTATACATCAATGAAAACAATATGTAAAAGAAGATTTTTTTTAAATCTCAAGGTGGAACAGCAGCAAGTAATGCAAGTGTTGTATTTTGTACTATTAGATGTTTTAATAGGGCAAAGCGAAATTATTAGAAATGATTACACATAATTTACAATTTAATAAATATTGTATACAAACTGTATATTAAACACACAGTGTCATCGCATCACTTCATCTCCTTCAAAAGACAGTTTGGCATTAACGTTTACGTTATTGAATTATACTGCAGAATTGTTACGAACATCCCAATGCCACAAGCAATATGCACTCACAGCAACTCGCAGCTTTGCCAAGTGATGTTTTCACCTTGCCTCTGCAATCTCCTGGAGGTAATTTACTGTATATCCATCAACAAACAAAGGAAGCAAAAGGCTATTCTAAGTACTCGTCAATGTCCAAATGGCTGCCGGAGGTTGAGCTGAAATGAGTTTCTCAGATCAAAAGAAACAGAACCATAAATGGATAAAAGGGATTGAGAGATAAAAGAGTTTGAGTCCGTGGATCAGAATTGCGCCTTTACACAACAGAAATCAACTAAATTAAAATCCATTGGTCCACGAGGAACGCGGGACTCTACCTCTGTCATGGAGGTCACCGTGCTCCGATAAAGGCCTTTCTCTCGACTTCACAGAGCCGATCAGGTTCCCTTTCTTCGAGAGCATTTTTGATGGCAACCAACAAAAGCGGCCAGCCAGGAGCCCACAAAGCATCTCTGCTTCCATTTTAATACTTGTGCAGTTTGCCGCTTTATCTATTTTTGATTTGACAGAGGTGACTGATAATGAGGTGATGACATCAGGAAAAGAACCATAGAAACACAGAGAGGATTAAAAAACTTTGCGATCTTCTTTTTCAACTGATATTTCTTGAGGCATTATTTATTATTGATGAGTCTGTCTTGTATGGACCATTTGTTATGCATGCCGACTGACACAAAGTGTTTGAAGGCAACATTAGCTGAGAGTCGAACGTGAGTAAATTCGGCCTGCAGATGTGAAACACGCCGGCGTCTGCCTGACCAGTTTGTTCTGATCTGAAAAGCTACTTTGGCTGTAAATGAAACAGGCCGGGAACATTTAGAAAACCCCAGCCACCCAGGTTTAATTATTAATTTGATGCCTTTTGCATATGCATGCAGTATTTAACTTAAATTACAGTACACATTTAAGCACTCGTGTTGCTCTGGTTAAGCCATTAGCCTAGTTCAGTAATTTAACAGTTGAAAGTAAAGTACAACTGTTGGTGTGCATGATGAAATCATGGATCATATGGATTAATTTGTCTTTCAAATCTATGCTAATTGTCCTGGGAGGGTGATACACGTTTAAGGTTTATACCGGAAGATGTGAGCAAGAGCCACAGGTCAAACCAAAGATAACAGTTGGTTGCTGTAATGTGTGTATAGAGAAAAGGTCTGTTTCCTCTATATAAAGGCTGATTCAACTGTGAGCTGCAATTTTCCTTCTGACCTCTCTAATTATGAGAAGTAATAAATCAAATGAATGACAAATCTAACCTTAATACAATCCGGATCTTAATACACTGCCACCCATTTTTAAAAGATTTTAAAACATATTTGAGTCTTGTAATTCCTCAAAAACCATACAATGAAATGCCATGTGAAACAACTTATAAAATTACTGTACGTAAAGTGCAAAATGATAAAGGCTGTTGGATTTATTCTATTAACTTGTACGGCTGCATCTGCCATGTTTTTTAGCTGGATAACAAACTACAAACCATACAAACCCTTACTTTCAAAAGTAGTTCCAGTTTGCAGTTTGTATGAGTATTGTGTAGGACCTGAGTCTCCGTGATGGAGAAATCCTTCCCTCAGTTCCAATCCTTCTATGGATTTCTGTATCTGTCTCTACACAGTATCTACACAGTAACACCTTCTGTATGTTTATTTATTTAAAACAGGAAGCAGATAGTAATGGTCACAAATTCTTTAAGGAAGGCATCAGCTATCGAGGTGAGGCTTTCCTATGGACTGTTCAGTTAAAATAAAAACAGAAGAGATGAGACAGACCTGATGAAATCTAGGGTTAGAATAGGTTTGTATTGATGTGTAGACTTCCTTTAGAAAGCATCATGACTACTGAAAATAAATAAAAACGCAAATCATGACTAGTGCGCTAATTCTATGTGGTCTAATGAGACTGTGGACAAACTAGAAGACATGTGGGGTTTAAGTTCCTATGTCAGCCTCCATCCTGCTTGGTTAAGGCTCCATGAACACGCTGCGCCTTTCGTTTTTTATTTTACATGGACGGTGTTTCTTTTGGAATCGTGATGTTGTGCCTAATGTGCAGCCATTCAACTTAATGCACCATGATACAGTGTCAACTGAGCTTGTGCTGTGGTCTATCTCTGCCAAGATTGCCGACTTCTGAGAATCAGTTGACAAACATGACATTTTAATCTTCATGCGGTGTAGCTAACAGAACACGGGGAGGTTAGGGACTTGATTTAACCGCTTATGAAACAAAACTCATTTGGACTTGTGAATGACAAACATATATCCCCGGTAGACGTGGCGCTTGTGTGCCCATCCAGCCGTACACTCCAGCGTTTGTGGCTGCGTTTGAATAAACTGCTCATCGCATTACGTTCTGTCATGATGTGCTGAGCGTGAGATATCTCTAACCGGCGTTCATGGCACTTTTATATACAGATATTGGGAGTAGTTTGATCATAATGAAAGAAAAAGGAACAAAGTCAAGGGTAGGCTTGGTAATGAACCTCATTATCTCAGTGCGTTTACCCTCTCCCTATAGCTCTGGTCTATTTATGTTTGCTTGATTGATTATATCGCTTTGATATTGATATAGTAAGAACCTTTTCACATCGAAGGCCCATGCTTTTTTTTATATGACCAGGATTTAGTTTGCTTTTGTGATAGGCCTGTAGACCACAAGAGGCTGAAGAGCACCCCGTAGAGAGGATTAATATCATTGTTGTTTTCTTCCAGGTTATTTTTTCACTTTCTCCAAACACTAGTATATTGTAATTTTAATCTTTCAAAAATAATGACTCGAGAGACGCACAGAGAAACAGTTTATGAAGGCTTACAGCTCTTACCCTAAAGTTGACCGTCTCTCCCCTTGGAGAAACTTGCTTGTCTTTCAGCTCTTCTATAAGCTTTGTATAAAAACCCATAGATAACTTCGAACAGTACAGAACTCCCCTTTGAGATGAATTCTACTCTTAACCTAATTAGTTCTATTGTTTAATATGTTGAAACACCAAAGATTATATGAATACCGAAGGCGTCCACCCTCTCTTTGCATATGTAAGAAAACCTCTAATATCCTTCTGCTATCCTGAAAAGCTACATGACGCAGGGGGAGAAATCCAGACGTATAAAGTGGTGCAAATTACAATAGCAGTGATATGAGAGGCAGTTGTATTGTGAATTTTCAGCTCTTTGAAATTATACAGAAACAGGATTCAGTGAAAGAATAGCGCTTCGTTTGGACTTGCTGATGGCTGAAAGTGTCCCCACTTTAATTTGGTCTACATGGAGGTAAATTGACCCCTGATGTCGCTGTGTGTGCCCATGGAGGGAAGAGTTATGTGCACAAACCCCAGGAGGAAATAGGTGAAGCGGGGTCCTAAGTACCGATATAACTGCGGCGGAAACAGTGGGAAGCTGAAATTATAATCGCACCTCCTCTCTGCAGCTCAGCGGGCTCTCAGGAACCTGCCAGCATCACATTTAACACACACAGAAAGACTAGACACACTCAAGCACTAATGTAGACAGTAGCAGACAGTCCGCCTGGAACACCAACCTATAATCTGCATTCACGCCCACTCACGGACGCACAAAACCACATACAAACACACACAGACAACCTACAAAACTGTTATGGCTGCTCAATTGATGAGCATTGCCCTTGTCACTTCCGCAATTTGACACCAAATCGTGTATTTGCAGAAAAACGTGCTGCTTATTTTCATTGCGGAGCGGATTAATTCCATTCACGCATTCATGCAACGGTTGCCAACATTGCGATTAAGGCGCTACTCCAATTACTGTAAGCTGATACGTTCATAAATTCTCCATAATAAACCTGTTTATTCAGATTTTCTGAACCCTAATGTGCATGTGGTGTTTTTTTGCCACATCGTTTCTGTAAAATCCATATACCTTGTGCAATTTGCGCTTTTACTGTTGCCGACCCTAAACTCCGCTGTTGCAATCTCAGCAGCTTGGACATTAAGTCTGTATTTTAACGATCTAAGGGCACGGTCTAAAGTGCATTGAGCAGGGATGTGTCTAAATCCATTTTTTTTAGTTCAACAGTGGATAAAAAGCGGTTGTAATTAATCTCGTTATCGGGTGGTTTTTGGGTGTAACAAGCAATCAACCAATCAGAATGCCATCTTTCAATCGCTTTACAAGTGAGGTGGGATTGCTAAGGGATTGCTTCTAAACAGGTCTGTTTGACTCTCTGTTGCTATGATTGGTCAAATAATTAATAATCAATCAATTATTTGATCCTTACTGCTTCCTTCCCTGTGTGTGTTCCCGCATTGTGCAACCATCTATGTAGGTGCATATTACTATTCATCAGTGAGATTCTACACCATTGACTTCAGACCAGGTTTTTGTTAATCAAGCACGCAGTCTCCTTCCACTGCCTCCAGACAGCGATGCGCCAACAATGCGTCTGACCACAACTCATTTAAAGACCAGGATGCTCACAGCTACTAAGACGGCTGAAACTTGCCAGACAGAAGAATGGCAAGTGTGTTGGTCTGATTCTGACACTGGCTTTGAACTTGGCGTGGCTTTTCCGCCCCGTGGTACAGTGGTGGTTGTTTGATTGAGTCCGAAGACAGTAAAACAGGTGTAAGTGTGGACTCAACTCTCAAGTTTTGTTGAGCAAAAATACTTCTGCTGTTTTGTGTTGTTGTGGTTGTGTCTCCTGTAATATTATTTTCTCTCGGCCTGTGTTCTGTGTGTGTGTTTGTTAAGTATGTGTGCAGCTATTTGTGTGTTATTCAGGTGGTTTATTTGGGCTTTGTTAGAGAGGCAGCAAATCTCCCTGTAATTACAATCTGAACAGGCCTGATATTCTCCCGACTCCCCCAGGAGTGTGCACGTCTGTGTCTATGTGTGCGTGTGTGTGTGTGTGTGTTTGCACTGAAGGTCTTTTGTCTTGTGGGAGCTGAAACAGCTGGGTGCTCCTCGCTAATTAACGAGAACCTCATAATTACTGTTAACTGGCCTACTATAACTGACAGACAGGGGGGGGGGGATGTCTAAGGAGGGACGTTCAAATAGACAAATATTTCTTCAACATGCGATCACTCCAGGAGACGTCACTTTTCCCTCTCGAGAAAGAGTAAAACAAGAATTACCTGCAGCAGTGTGCAACATTTAAAACTGAAACCATGCAGTCAATGTCTTATTAATCCAGTTTCCTAAACCCTACTGACCTACAAAATACTGGCTGTGTCTCAGTTCAGGGGTCATGGCTGTTTTCGATGACAAATTGCATCCTAGCGGCGCGACTTTGCTTTCCCATTTCAAAGACTCCTTCAAAGACGGCCAACGAAAGCTCCAACAACCGGATGCTTCCCGGCCCAACCTATCCGAGGATTTATTGTGTCTGCAAGTGATGAGACCTCCGGTTCGTCCGACTTGGTCTACGCATCCCACAGAACTGGCTCCTTGGCCCTTGAATTGGCTTCAGTAATGACTTTACAGGCTCTCGTGAATAAAATACACTTAAATAATGGTCGAATCTTGAATAATCTATTTCCTCACTTGTAGAAACAAGATGGCAGAGTATCATTGTGTTACACTTGACAAAACACTGTAGCAAGGTTTTATGCAACTGTAAAAAGTACAGTCAAATGAATAAAACACAACTACTCTTTTTTTTTTTTAAACTCTCCCATAATCTAACCTCTGAGTGTTATCCCAGCAAACCACCAAATCTTGTACAATTGTTGGGTACGAATGTATGCATAACTGGGCCCCAATGAAAAGCATTAGGGAAGCATCGCATTAGAAGCAAAACCTCCCACAGTTATTACTGCTGGGAAAATTTATAAGGGGCACGCACTCAGTGGAAGTGCTGCAGAGACGCAGGGTAGAAGACGAGAGACGCTCATCAGAAACAGACGGAGGCCAATGTGAACACAGAGATGAGAGAGAGACGGAGGCTGGGAGGGTTGTTGTTTTCTCCCCGGGCTAAATGTCACCACTGCCACATTGTTTTGGTCACTTAGAACCTTGTGTGTGCGTGTGTGTGCATGCGTGTGAGTTAGTGAGTGTGTTTGTGTGTATCTGTGTGTGTGTCTGTGCTCGTAATGAACATGTAATATCACAATATCTATCTCACGGACTCTCTTCGGTTGCCTCTGGAGGATTCTTAAAGTCCACCTTAAAAGGTCAAGTGGATAAGTTGCGGCACACACAGACACACGCACACACAAACACACACACACACACACACACAGAGGCAATACATGACAGGGAAGAAATAAACATCACATTCTTTTCTTTTCTTGATGATGTTCAAACAAATAGATACAAGAAAGTCTGACAGTCGCATCTGAATAAAGGAGACTTTTTCTTTCAAAGCAAATGATCCTGACTCCATATCCAAGCTTACTGTTACGGGCTCCCACGACTATTTGGCTCACATTGTTGATTACTAAAACTTATATCAGGTTTACACTAAGTTACTGTTGTGGCCAATATTATCATGCTATAAATAGAACGTGTGAATAACAATAATAATAGTACTAACAGTCAATTTCATCTTTAATTTTGTTTATTGTGGGGATTGTTTATTTTTCAAAGTTGTATATCACATTTTTTGCCAATGTGTGAATGTCAAAATACTACAATACCTATCAGGGTTGTTAAGATGGAAGATAGTTTTATCATTTTTACATTGATGTGTCAAATAATTATGTTTAGTCTTAATATTGATACAAAATGGACTTCATTATTATCATAGTATATTTGAATTAATCAATTGACCTAAATTGTAGTTGCAGTGGTATATATAGATACATAGATGCATGCAAACCACTCTGATGTAAACTTTCAGCCCTAATTGCAAGCAAATGAACGGTCAAAGAGAGAGAGCGAGAGAGAGAGAGAGAGAGAGAGAGAGAGAGCTGCAAGCCATAAACAGATGTTTCTAGAATGTGCGTCCTTCACTTCCAGAGAGAGAAACATGGAGATTTGCTCAGTCCATCGGGCTGCCTAAAAATATTCCTAATTAATAACTAATACAGGCTATGTATAGGATAATTACTTCATAAGGACGGAAAATAACTGTTAATGATTTAAGAGGCAATGATCTATATATACAATCTTATATGTGTATAATTAACATGATATCAATAATTAACTTGGAAATGTCGTGCCCCCCCGAGGAGTCAAACGGATGCTGTTTGACTCTACAAATTAAAATGTCAAACTTGCATACGTGGCTTGACAGACTTCAAATGCACATGAACTTCAAACATGTTTACTGTTGTTGTGAATCAAAGAGAATGACTATTCAACAGTGATATAATGTATATGACTATACACCAGTGTGTGTGTGTATGTATTTCAGATTTAAATAATATGCTGGGGGGGTGTAAGCAGTTGGCTATTGATCTCTGTGTGTGTTCCTGTGTGTCACTATTTGTGTGTGTGTGTGTGTGTGTGTGTGTGTGTGTGTGTGTGTGTGTGTGTGTGTGTGTATAATGATCATGTCACGCTGTGTTGATTTTCGTGTCAGACAGCAGCGTTCTCTCCTCACTCCATTACTTCCCATTCTGTCACTGTGTGTGTGCGAGTGTGTGTGTGTGTGTGTGCTTGTGTGCTGTTTGCATCTGTAATTTCTCGCCCAGAACAGTCCTTGTGCTTTTTTCTTCCAGGCTCACAGCTGTTTAATTGTTCCTTTAACCAAGTTCTCACACACACACACACACGTATACACACACACACACACACGCATCTCAGAAATAACAAGGTGAAATAAATGAGAAGCCAAAAACGCTGCTCCACATCATTATGCAAGTGGACTGTGCACTGTCACAGGAGCTGCGAAAACAGCTCAGTTAAAATGGTTCTGTGTTCCAGCCCTCACGCTCCTCAGTGACAGATGGACCCCGCTGCACTGTATCTAAACACAGAAGCACAGCCATTTAAAAGCTCATAATGACTTAATGATAACTTCAACCTTATTCCACTGCTCTTACTTTCCCCTCAGGACGCAGCATCCGTAACGATGCCAAGCCGGAGATGTCCACAGATCAGTTTTTTGCGTTTGAGGTGTTCTAATCTGTAATGTCTAAAAAGTTTTTAATGAGAGTGCACAGAGGGGGAGAAGCTGATCTTAAACAATGTTTACTTGGTGCACCGAGCTCTAAGAGGTCCTGCTGCGGTGTTGCCTCTGTTCTCAGGAGATAAAACAAACACATATTTCTGTAAAAATCACCAAATTCTTCATACTCCACGAAGATAGTACAAATAACAGTTTATGTTAGAATTATTTGTCACATTGAAATAGTGCTGCATTAGTTATTGTTATTGTTAATTAATGCTTTCCCCATACACTGATCACATAACCGCATGCAGCCGGTTGAATCGTAATGCATTAAGAACATTTCCTCCTTTAAGGACGAATGAAACTGGTGCATTTCATCCACGATGGCAACGTGAGTGATGAAATGCATCATGATTTGCTGAAATACTTTGCAGGAAAAGCCAATTGCATTATGGGAGTTATAGTTTGTTAGCATCCTTAGGCTGCAAACAAGTTTCTAAAGTAGCATTTCAGACGAGTGAGGGGAAGGATATTGAAGCCGATGATTGCAGCTGTGTTTCAGACCCCGACGATATGTCTGCTGACCGAGGATCAGTCGATAAGAGACGTGCTTGAGGTGGAGTGGGAAGAAGGGAGATCTCTGTGACGTTGCCGGCTTTGATGGTCTTTAAAGAGTATGAAATTTAACGAAATGAAATCCAAATCTTTAAACTATCAAATGGTTTTATTCCACGTCTCTATCTGTTTCAGAGGCTGGGAAATTAGTTTTTGTAAACGTTGGCAATTCTTTCAGCTCTTCAGAAAACCCTCAGGTTGTAGGAGTTCATTTTCAAACACCACTTTGGTTTTAGAGAGGGTTTTCATTCCGTGCCTTAGGTCTTAATGGGTTGAAATAGAAGAAAATGTTAAATATTTAAAAAAATACATGCTGTATGATAATTTTAAACTTTGTTTACTGAATAAAACTAATTTGAAACTCATGCAGCTCTAGGACGGTTTCTCTTCACTGATTACTGATATTGGAACAATCGACTCTTTTATCGATTCTCCCAATGTTTGTAGTTGTCACGGTCACACAACTCCAATAGCAAGTGTGCGTATTCTCACAGGTGCCTTCTTTCTCCTGATGCTGTTGTCTTGTTTGCATTAGTAATAATGGAGACGGCAGTAGTAACCACTTACTGAAGGAAAGTAGAATATAAGCTCTCCTTGCTTTGAACATTCCGTCCCTGTGCCTTAGTCTGGTCTTGTAAAATCCCTCCCTGCATCTTTTCATTGTTGACTTTGTGGGTCATGTGCTCGTCAATGCGGTCAGCACACACAACAGTCTATGTTACATGTAATTTAGTTCCGGGACCAGTTGGGGGTATCTCTGAGGGAAGGATCTTGTAGTGTGTGACCCCCTGTTGGCAGGCAGTCAAGTAGTATCAATTAACAACAACTGCAAGACAACAAGTCGTGTGGTGTGAACTGAACGGCGATCCGACAGATGTGAAAGTCGTATTGTGTCAACTCGTCTTAACCACCTTCTTGGCAGCAGAATCATCAAGAATATGTCATGGAAATGTGCGTGAACAACATCTTTTTGTTTTTGCTGGCTTGGTGGTTATATCCATGAATCTTGGGACTAAATAGATTTATTTACCACTGCGACCCCGATAATATCTCCACATGCCAACAAAATCTCCAGGGTGGCTGTCATGGAGTCTAAAGAGTTGATGCATTATTTACTGCCCTTAGTTCAGCTACAGGATTTTACCCAAAATGACATCACCACCACAGTTTCTCTTTCTGTGAACTCTGCTGCCTTTCAGAAGTTCTTTTGTGATGAAATGTTGTAATTTACTTTCATGGTGTACCTCCTTTCCCTTTACTGGCCTCGTCTGCTTCCACTTCACTTAGTGATTGTCTACATAGAATCCCTTTCAACAGTCCCAAGTCAATAGCCCTGAACTTCTTCTATTCAGCCGAGGCTTATAGGTGGAGGCGCAGAGAATTGTAGTGGTAGCCTCAAAGTTTTTAGATCCTGCCCTTGGTCCAGATAAAGGAGGAGTCGCACCTTGCTGTTATGCAATATGTGCTCTATTGCATTCAGATCTATGTATTTGAGTTTCAGTGGATAAGTGTTTGTGTTTGCATAATAATACATCGTGCAAGCATGAATATGGAAAGTCTGACACCTAATCATCACATTTGAGCTCTTCAATAGATGATATTCCTTAAACCTTGAAACTTGATTTAAATAGAAAACTTTCATACCGTCCACATTATATTCAGACATGGGTGTGAATTAAACAAGAAGATAAAAACAACAGAAAGGAATTTTGGGTGATTGGTTGACAGAGATACAGGATATTCATATTGTAGTATTGGGTTTGTGCACTTTGGTCCAGCTGTAAAATCTAAGGCATTGACTGCCTAAAAACGGAACGAAATGGAATGTATGTCAGAATCGGAACGATTCTGACATACATAATGTTTATGCTGCATTTACTTTAATTGGGTGCCTTTATTTTCTTTAAATTGAATTGGTGCTAATGAGCCTTCTAGAATCACTTCCCACACCTGCTTATTAACTGTGTAGCAGCACCTCTAACTGTCTTCTCTAACTGGCTTTCTGACAGCTATAAGGGATCCTGACGACCTGGACTAGTATCTATACACAAAGCACTGCTAATATATAGGGATCCCCTCACTAAGCCTTTTATCGTGGCAATTAGCTGCACGTCTCTTAGCGGCCGGAGGAGAAAAGGGCATTACTGGTGCCAGCACAGGTGTGTGTGTTTGTGTGTTTGTGTGTGTGTGTGTGTGCGTGTGCGCTTGGGGGGGGCAGGAATGAAGAATGGATTCTTGAAGTGATTAATTTACTGGCTGAATGAATGACACATGGGTTTTCTGCTTACTAACAAACTGACTGAGCAGAGAAGTCAGAGACTGGCTGGCTGGCACAGGTCTAAAGCGATCCTTCATAGTAAGAAACAAGGGCTTAGCCAATGACAAAATCTGCCTGGTAAGATAATAAAGACTCTTCTTCAGTGTGGTTCCTTCAGATCAGACAGGGGACAGCACAGAGTGTGAAGGCTGATTGTCTTTATGAGAATAAGTATAAGATAGAACCTTGGATTGACATAAACTAACCATTATATGATCCGTACCACTAAGCATCTGATTTGTATTTCAACCAAAAAATTGTGATTATATTCCAATTCGTAACATATCGCATTTTTTTGTTGTCGGTGTGTGTGTATGTATCTGAATTGTGGTCCTGATTCAGTTTTTGTGTTTGAGCCTTGGGAAGCAGGTTTCTGAGTGAAATGATCCATAAGTCACAGACACAAAAACCCACTCTTTTGGTACCAGGGGACTTGAATACTTGACTAAGAGACAAACAATGTTTTTGGGTAACATTTTGTGAACGGCAATGGACAGCTAATATTGAAGTACCTCTAAAACAAAACAAAAAAACACTGTACTTGCCCAATCCTAACCGGATAAACGCTATTATGAACTGAAACACTGTCTAGAAGTTTTAATGAAAGTTTGAATTTAATAAAGAAATGACAGTCCTACTAACCATACAACTTAAATGTATTGATTCATCCTATGGAGATACGATGTTTGAAGACAAGTCCCCTAATGGGACTGTGTAGATATAGGTCCCCACAACACCACTAAGGCCTGGACCACAGACACGCATGTATAGGTGTGTGTGCATGTATTCTTCAGAGTAACCTTAATGCTGGAACTTGATATGTTTTCACTCCCCTTTTTGAACATAGACAAACACACAGCTGACACAAGCACATTATAACCAGCACACAAAAAAACAAAGACGGGCACAGAGATAGACACAAATCCACTCAGCCAGGACCGACAAAGTGACCCAGGGAAAGAGGAGAACAGATAAGAATGCAGGTTGACTGGTTCTCTGCTGTGAGAATGAAGTCTGAGACAAAGAAAGACAGTTACCCTGTTTATGTTTTGGCTTTGTCAGACATCTAAAGGTGCCATCAGCTGATGTCCAATGTCGTTCATCCTTTTGACACTGGCACTTTCAAAGGTTCAGCCCCTCTCTGGCAGGTTCAATCAGGGTCTCTCGGGTGAGTTTATGACTGAAAACAGTGTGTGATGCTTTTTGTGTCTATGGATGTGTTTCCTCATCTCAGCCTCGTTTCCTTGAAGGGGTGTTGTTTGCAGTGTCAGTCAGTGGCATCCAGGGACTTTTTCAAATATCTCATAAATCAACCGAGGTACTTCTGCACTTCATCTGACCTGCATGTTTTGGGCCACTGGAAAACCCAGACAGACATGGTGGGGCTGCTGCTGTGTGACTTAGCATCTGACTAGTGTAACTGGAGCATGTTGTGCTGAACTGGAGCTCGCTGAGGGTTGAAAACACAGCTGCGTACAGGGCTGGACCAGATTGCTATTTCAAGCACAGGTTCAGGCTAAACTGCAATTAAACTCAGGATATTATTTTACCTGATCAGGTAGAAATGCAGCAGAATGGTAATGTGTGTTCACTCGGAAAATGAATATCTGTTCCAGCTGTATGGTTTTTGACTGACTTGTGCCACTGCATTAGATAATACATAATTCCTATTTATCTAACGCTTTGTATTACACCCCTTCCTGCGTCAAAAAGTTAATTGTGATGGATGCGCCACAATTTAAATGTAAATGCTCAATACTATTACACTTGTTGCCTTCCTTATATCATAACATGGTGAATAAACATTTTTTCTTTGAAAAAAACCTTTATACTGACATCACCTTACCTTAAATCATAATTATTCAAATTGTTTAAAAAGAGATCGGGTCACCATGCTAACCAGATAGCCCCGTTCCATACCATAATATCACTTTGTGCTTAGTGAGGAAATAGTGAGTCACTGTAGCATCCAGGCTTATCTCTCTGTTCAGTGTGTTGAAATTAAGAAGTCTTAACTGTGAAAATGTTTTGATCTTGTTTTACTGACTTCCACTTGGCATCAGTCCTTCACTCTCTCCTTGACCTCGGTTATTGCTGCTCTCTCTTTGTTCCATTTTGTTATTTCAAAAAGATGAAAATTGAACAGATTGATCATGGTATGATTGATTGAAGATTGTATGGAGTGTATATTTCAATATTGCTATTGTAGAGTTGGGCAAGAGGAGCATTTCCTCTATGAGAGCCAAGCTTGGCCAAAGCCTGTCCTCATAAGCTTGTTGGGAGCTGCAGCTGTAACAGCAGGAGAGCTGGCTGTACTCCCGCCAGGACTATCTCCACCGCCATCAGCTGCAGAGTTGCGAGCATCCTCATCAGTGTTGCCAAATCATGCCCATTTAAAAAATGTTGATACTTTGGCCTGACTCTCAGATGTTTGGGGTCCACATGTGTCGAGGGATATGTAACACTTGTTGAAAAGCTTCTATTGCACTTAACGTAACGAGCTGTGTGGTGGGAGGGGCCAAATAAGTGTGAGGAAACAAGAAGCAGAAGAAAGTAACACAAGCATAAATGACGAAAGAGCGACACACACTGAGTGTTGGCGCATCCCAAAGCTGTGTGCTCTACACTCAGGCAACAGTCCCTTACTACTTTATAAATATCTATTTTTGTTTAAGCGTTTGAGGACACAGGGGGTTCAAGAGACTGCATTTTTTTGTTCCAGACACATAGGTTTTTTCCTATCTTAAACCTTTACCCACACCAACGCTAATGACAGAGCAACAGCCCCGGGACAATCGCACAGAAAAGGCCAGGTTCAAATGCACGACCGTCTTGCTCTGAGGCAACACTGTGCTAACCACTGAGCCACCGTGAATAATAAGATTGGATCATTCATATTACAAATGAAAAGCCAAAGAGAGACACTGCCTGTGTTTGGAAGATAAAAGCTTCACATCTTAGAGCTACAAGTCACCCCCTATTAAAACACTGTCACCCTGCAACAAGCGTTGTTTACTCTGTGATTGATTGGGTCGTCTTTCAATCGATTGTCTCGTCTGACACCAGGAACAACTGGAAGGTCTTGTGAGCATCTGCATCGATTCAGAGGCTGCGTCACCTCTGACTTTGTCAAGTTTTGTAACCTCCTTATTAAAATGGATGTCCCCTTTGTTCTCCGCATTGCGGACTTGCCCAGTGGCTTTGTTAAATATTTGAAGAACATTCATACTATACCCAAGATTTACACTGAATATTTTAATTAACCAGAGCCATAAATACACGGTTGATGTTCCCGTTTTTCCCTCTCTGTCCAGCTGTCGACTGGACTTTCCAGTCATCCAGTTTTAAACTTGACCAAAGTCACTTCAATAACACGAGCACACGCACACATACACACGCACACTCCCCAGTTACATCTTATGCCTCCTGCAATACATAGATAAGGCTCTCGCTGTCTCACTCTCCCTGTCTCTCGCATTTTTGTTGTCTCTCTTGCTTTTTCTCTGTCTCTTTCCCATTTTTTTGGTATTTATTCCATCCGTCTCCCTTAGTCTCTGTCTCTCTGTCGCTATCTTTATCTTTGTTTTCCCATCTCTTTCCATTCTCCCCCCACTGTAATTCACACTTTCGCAAATTCACTCTATTTCTAACATTACCTGCTCATTTAGAAGAAAGTTTGGGTCATAGCAGGTTCATGTCCAGTCACAACACACATTTTTTATATTATCTAAGGGATTGTTCTTTTAATCGACTCCTGTTGGTTTACAAAAATGTGCTGAGCTCCATAGATTTACCAGAACCACCGAAAGTTTTATGATCTCTTACACCTCAAAAAGGGAAAGTATATCAGCCCTTGAAGTGGCGGCTATTTACATTTCAAAATGGTAACAGCATATTTTCAATTCAGATGAAGAAGAATCCTCTGCGGACATTGAGGATTAAAGAAAACATACAGCCCATTGCAGACATGTGATAAAAGGAAGCTATCATGTCAAGATCAAGCTCACTCTTGTGTAAATAATATTAATATTTACACAGCGGGTGTGTTCAACAAATGACACCATGTGTCAGTGATGTAAGAAACAAGGTCATTATGAAATATTGATTTATCATCTGAAGTCACTGTGGTTGGGTCATTTAAGGTCACTCAGTGTTCTGCAGTGTCAAATACCCACTGTGCAGTGACAATCACTACAGGTTTTAAATCAGAAAGCTAAAACTGCTAACACTTATGTCATGGCAGTAGTACCCACACTATTTCATTCATGTACTCTTTGTCACTATATTTATTGCAATCACTGAAAATTACTGTTCTGGGTGTTATTTGTGATATTATCCAATTTGATGTCAGTGTTCTTAATTTAAACAAATTTACTACTTTTTTCTCAGTACAAAATGCACAATTTGCCGAAGCTCTTGAATCAAAGAGGACTCACATTAGGTTGATTACTGTACTTATTTTATCCCTGGAAGAAAAATTGCTGGATCATGTCAATTGGCCACTTAGAAGTGTGATCACAACCACAGCTCAGACGGTGCAGAATGTTACTGACGAGAAAAAACTTCTTTTGAATAAAGTTGAATCTTGCTCCTGTGCCCTCCTCAGCCAAACATATATATGTGAACTTATAACTTAAAGTGACGGGTGGATTTTAGTCTGTATTTATGATGGCTCAATGGAAAGTTACATAAAAGAGAAGCCCTGGTGGTATCAGTGAGAGTATGAGGTTTTAGTATCAGTGGTCAGGTTGGTTGGTTTTACAGTTTTTTTTCCTTTAGGCTTATTTCTTGACGCTTTTATATTTACTAGACAGGAATTGTGGGAAGAGGGTGAAGTTAAGACTTATTAGTATTCGTCTTATACTTCTTGGCCAGCATTACCGTCTTTACACTCCTGTTCAAGTTTCGTCATATAAGGTGAAAAAATGATTTAGAGCAAAACAGCTTATTCAAGCATCTCCTAATGGGGCTCTTTAAGGCTGGCTTCCATAAAACTGTACTTGCACTTTCATCAGTACTGAGATCGAAAAAGTACAAGAGAACTTTTACTAGAGGACATTTCTAAAGGGTAAAGCAACAACAGCGTATATCTTCAGCAAGGCATGCTTTTTAAAAGGATGCGGAGAAACTGATGTCGATACTGGTATCACATCTGGATCTCGCAGGAAAATAAAAGTAGAGCATTAGCGTCGGGGAATTTCACAGCGGTGGAATCAGATAATCCTGGAACAGAATGAAAAACAAAAGGAGACAAGTTAATTTTCTGCGACAAAAGAGAATGTGAGAATGAATTTTCTGCCGTAACTTCCGACTAATCATCGAAGCCTTTTTACAAATGATGACTATCTGAAAGTGATATCATAGGTCATGGAGTGCCATCAGTTCTTACCTTACAAACGTAATGGGTTGACTCACTGTGCTGCATGTAAACAATGTGGATCATACTCCTGTTGCACATAGACCACATTTATGACACAGGTTGTATGTGTTTAGATCTGCGTGGGCACACGGGCATGTCCGGGGATCATTGGAGAAACCCTGTTTAAGTTTAACGCGAGAGGTTCTCTCAGCTGTCACATCTCGTTGGCTACTTGTGCTTCTCTAAATGCTCCTGCGAGCCAATAAAGTTTACTCAATGTTACGATGTCACAGCAGCTGTTTCCTGAAGAGATGGAGTAAATTAAATGGGCCGGATGACACAGCAAAATGCTCTCTCTCTCTCTCTCTCTCCCTTGGACCAGCACACTCACAAAGATACACAACTTAACAGACACACTTGTGTACTGATGTGTTGTCTCGCCCATACAAACTTTGTGCACACACACCAGCAGCATGTAGACATTTAAAACCCCAACATACCAGGCGCCCTCTCTTTTCGCTCCTGCTCCCACTGACACACACACACACACACTTCCGTCTTCTGCACTCAATATGGTTCATGGCACTGAGAACGATGACTGGTCCAATGAGTGGCGTGCACAGCTTTACTTGTGAATGTGGGTGTGTGTGACTGTCTTTGTGTGTGAGCGTATTTTAAGTCAGCAGGGTTGATTCACACTCACTTACCCCCTGACAACTGGAATCATACCACCCGCCTCTTGATGAGCTCACATCAACACACGCACACACAAAGCTAATTAGGAGTCTTCATTATTGTTGGATTATGCTGTTTAGCTCTGCAGCTACAGGCTGGTCTGTACGGGTGGAAAGGAGCGAAGGATTCTTAAGTACATTTAGCAGACGGCTAGTTTAACATAAAAAATGGATTTGAGGCTAACTAATGAAGCAGAGCAGTGTCACCCATATCCAATTCCACCACACACACATCTCTAGGCCCCTCCACGGTTTGTATGCTGCTATGATAGATATTTATTTAAACATTTTAAGGGAATTGCATTTTTTTAAACGGCATTTAGGTTCCTGTGTTGTAGTAAAGTAGGAAGGCTAGTTTTTCTTCATGCCTGCAATGGGAACTCGGGGTTCACATTATAGTTCATAGCCAAATAAAGGAGCAAGAATATTTATTGCAATGTTGGTCATATTTTTTTGTTTGTTTTCATCATCATCTAAATCTGGTGGGGCCAAATAGATTGAGCAGTCAGGTAAACGCGCAGGGTGGAAACAATTCCACAAGTTGGCCAGATTATTCTGGAAGGAAATACATTCAAACTTTTCTTTGTAAATATTCATTACATTCTACGGGCGCTCTCTGTGATTCAATTTTGGTCAACAGTACCAACTCGTTGTGTGCACACAGATTCCCTGTGCAGTGAAGGGTTATTATATTTTAGGTACACTTGCTTTTCTGTGATGTACAAATAAAGCCCTTCCAATTATTTGCTGAGGTTTGACAGGGTCTAGGTTGTGGTGTCAGTAGACCAAGTAAATGTTTGCTTTTATACGGAGCTTTAATTTACCTCATTTAGCTATCCACAGTCACACATCAATGGCATCAGAGCTGCCATGCAAGGTGCTGGCTTCCCACCTCAACATGTGGAAACCAGGAGCCTGAAACTTTAAACCCTGCGAATAGCAAATGACCCGGTGTACCTCCCAAGAGTAAAATGCCCAAATATCCCTTTCCTTAGCTATGTCCTCCAGCTCTTCCTGGGGCAACCCGGGGCATTCCAAACTGAATTAGATACAGTGTTATGTATAATCCCTCTGGTGTGTTGTGGTCTGCTCCCTGCTGGATTTAAAAATCCTCCAAAGGGAGACATTTAGGAAGCATCCTGTTCCGGCGTCCAGACCACATGAATATACCAATTTCAATGCTAAATGATGGTAGTTTGTCTTCCAAACCTTTCCAGATGATCAGTCCGATAATCCTTTTCCTCAGGATGTGCACCCTGTGACTTGTATTTGTTTTTTCCACATACAGTGATTTAGATACCTGATTACAACCTATCAGAATATCTTACCATCCTTTTCTTTAACAATCGAACTGACCAAAATTACAAAAACAAGACCCCAAGTGTTCTTCCATAAATCCTATATGGTTAATTCCATTGACCATCCTGTGTTAGTAGATCTAATTGTCAATTAGAAAGTTCTCCGCTCTAGGTACATAAAATATAGGAAATGCATTAGGTGCTATGGCTCAAGGGCACCTTGGCGATATGGGGAACTGAACCATATCATTGTTTTGGTTGTTATAGCCAATCTGTCACACTCAACTGATCTTCTCATTGAATCTCCTTCCCCTCTTAAAAACACTCCTCTCCTCTGGTCTTCACTCAAAAGTCATAAAGTAATGATATATTTTTATTTTATTTCTGACAACAGCGTGTGTGTTTTTGTATGTGTGTGTGCATGAGTGCAGTTGCGTGTGCTACTCTGTCACGACTCTTTCTTCTGCTGCCTTGTTACTGCCTCCTTACATCATCGGCGCAAAAAATCTTCAAATCTCTACAGCGACATTTGATTAAAAACTGTAATTACATTTGTAATTCCATTGCTCGGAGTATTCCAAAAGGCTTCATGGGAAAATCTTTTTCACGTCGAGGAATATGCTTTTCTCAGAGGAAAGGGTTTGATTAAAGATGGACAGAAAGGAAGTTAGCTCAGCCCAGCACTGACTGAAGGGTGCACTCCATAGCTTTGAACTGGAGGGCGGCTGGTATTACACCCACGGTGCCTACTATCCCTCCCAAAGTGCCCTTGACCAAGGTGTTGACTCTTGCTAAAGTGTTCTGACACTGTGGGTGACCCTGTTCTCCGATGCAGAGATCTTAAGGGGTCCTCTTGTATGCCAAATAGTGCTTTTTATAGATGGGAGCTAAACGGCACATCGGTAGTCCTGACTTCATGTAACTGTGTGACTAACAATGCGTGGTAATCTTCACACAGCTTTGTTAGTCCTTGGCTGGCGATGATGACAACCAAGCTGTGAAAGAATGACAGCCATGCTGCGCAGTGTCCAGCACCACTCTCAAGATACTAGCAACCTTACCATTGATGGCAACAGCAGCATGTGCTTTGTTATACTTATGACTTTAATCTCGCCAGCGTGATATTTTAAAGTGAAATATGCATGCTGCGGTTTTGCTAGCAGTCTGCCAAAACAGCCGCAGCAGATAGCGAGGGGATGAGCGGCTGCCGAGGCAGATTTAATTTGGAGAAGGTTGTGGCTTGAAAGAAGAAACGCATTGATGTCGATCCATCTGTGAATTGATTTGAGTCATGTTTGTGCCAAATTCTGAATTGTTTTAATGCTGTTAGTCCCGACCCAACATCCTGTCCTGAATGACGTGTGCAATCAAAGTGGAACAAGTGTTTGTTCAGATAAAATGGGAAAACTCGACATAATACACCGTACACACATAAAGTGCTTTCTGTCTGTGTGAAAGGCTGTAACCGTGGGGCAGAGATCAGACGTACTGTGGGTGATACTGAATTAAGAGCAGGCCTGTCTCTTGCATGATGTACTGAATGCTGATTCACCCTATAAGATAGCTGTATCCTTTGAAAAACAACATGAGGGATTGCTTTCCTCTGCAGTGTGGATTAAACTTTCAAGATATTCACATTTGCTTTAAACTTGTGGAAAAAAGGAAACCCACACTACATGTTGGAGTCATTTATAATCAGATACAGAGTACGGGAGAATATTGAATCCCAAGATAAGCTTGCACTCCATGCAGGAATTAAAAAAATGTCTTGCCAGTGTGCTCGTCTGTGTGTGTGTGTATCTGTCCGTGTGCGTGTCAGTGTTGGACCCTTAGGTATCAGCTAGCCTAGTTTAAGGTGTGATATGTGTGTGTGCACGTATACACACACTGAGATAGCATCATTCCTGAGGGCCAGAGTTATGCTGACCATATGAGTTGTTTTCCTTTCATCAGATGTTCGTGTGTGTGTGTGTGTGTGTTTGGCTGGTCGAGGTTGTGGTTGTGGCTCGGGCAGTGCGAGTGTGATTTTATTATTTATTCGGTGTGCATGTGTGGTTTTGTGTGTCACTGGTCCTGTAGGGTCACGATACTGACCCAGCACTTTAAGAACTTTCACACAAACTTCTTTGCCGTGAGCCAGAGAAGCAGCAAACCGACAAAATTCATTTGAATAATTTCTGAAACAGGAAATTGGGTCATACATCAAGAAAAAGTCCGGAACATTCAGGAGAAGGGTAGTGCCTTGGTGGGCTCAACTTTAGTATCTTAAACAAATCCTGAGTTTGCCTTATTCAGAATTACACAAGAATATTTAATTTGTGGTAGGAAGAGTCGGTTTTTTAATCTCTGTCTTCCTGTATGTTTTGCTGTGTGCGTGCATCATATTTGTGTATATGTCCTGGTGTTTGTGTGTGTTTCTCAGAAAACTATAACTGAGATGAAAGTAGGAAAGACATGGAAGAGAAATATTCATTTAGTTCTGTCTCCCGCAATCCCTCTGTCGGTTTCAGGCCAGTTGCCATATCTCTCTCTCTCTCTCTCTCTCTCTCTCTCTCTCTCTCTCTCTCTCTCTCTCTCTCTCTCTCTCTCTCTGTCTTCAAGGTAGAAAGCTGCTCCCGCTCTCTTCTGCGTGTGTGTATTTGTACTTATGCCTTTGTGAGGACCATTTTTAAGCACAGACCTTACACAGTGAAGTTATTTTGGGAAAGTCAGATCAGTTTGACCGGTATTCACTGTTTAAGGGCTAATTGGCTTTAGGGTTAGGTTAGGGTGAGGCATTTAGTTTAGATGGTGCATTATGCCAATGAGTGTTCTCACTAAGATCGAAATACAACGGTGGAGCTATCGATGTAGATGGACTTTAATTATTTTGATATTTGTGGAGGAAATGAACATTAATTAGCAATGGAGGAGTGTTTTTCCACGTGGCTGCTTTACCCTTTGCCTTCATTGATTTTGAGGGATGCATGTGGAGAATATTCAGATGTGAGCGAGAGGAACGAGAGGCCGGAGGTTAGTGTGACTCACATCTATGATTATTACAATGTGGCGTAAATGAGCAAAGGATATTAATGAAATAAAAAATACAGAAAAGGCAGGAATGCCATAGCTGAGCTGGGTGCACTCAGGAGAGGGAGCCTGAGAGAACGATAGCACAGGGAAGAATACTCAAGAGAAAAAGAAATAGAAAGCGATAGAGTAATGAGAGGGAGAGAGGGAGACCACACTTTATACTCACGAGACGCAGAGGCAGAAAATAATGAAGCGAAATGAAGCGCTTTGATTTACACATTTAAACATTCATGGCAGTCTTCAGCGGGGAAAATAAAATAAAAACATCACTGTGCTTTTAACATGTTGCCCGACAGGAGTAAAGAGAGAAGCTCACTCCTCGCTTGAAGCCTCCAGCGACTCGACACAGCTTCCACACAGGAAATCAACCCAATAGCTGGAGGCTAATAATAACGCCTCTGTTCATCTGAAGCTCCTGTTCACCCAATCTCAGCAGGAATTTAGCTGGAGATGCCTAATGTGTCTAAGAGAATGAGAAAAGAGGAGAAGAATGTAATGTGTTTGTGTGTGTGTTTGTGTGTGAAGAAAGCTTCAGGGAAAGAAGAACATGTGAGTGTCAGAGGGGGTAGAAGCCAGAAAACATGCTTATCGTATAGAAAGCTCCTGGGCCCTCACACACACACAAGCACAAGCACAGTTGGAAATACTGTATATATTCACAAACACGTGATCTTTTCAGTTAACTCATTCAGAAATAATGGGTTGTTTTCAGTTGCATATTTTTTTTACCTTATTTTTATTTAAGATACATTTTTTTACTTTGGACATGGTTTCCAATAGAACTCATTTGTCCAATATAATTATTATGTTCAATGGCATCAGTGGGGATGCACATTTGAGAGAGAACTGCATCACATGCTTTTTTGCGTGGACATGCAAAACGGTAGCTGATACTTTCAGGTCGGACTGTCTGCGTGGACGGTAACAACTCTATGGATGATAGTGCAAACAAAGTGCAACCATTTGAGGTCTCATGTTATTTTGAGAAGTGTAAAATATTTGTTATGCTTATTCTGAAACTGTGCGGGGACAAATTAGAAGATGGTGGGCCTTCACAGTGTAGATAGGTAATGGGAAACACTGATCATACACTAAGACGTCTTCTTACTTTACCATTCTGAAGCATTTATTCAACTAAACTAATTGCACAGTGATGCTTTTTCATTTAGCCGCAATTTCTGTGATGGATCTTTTTCCCTCAGAAGCATTTACCTTCTCCTTTCCTTCCCTCTCCTCCCCATGCTGTGAAGTCATTTCCTACTCAGCTCATACCATCAGGGCTCCTTAACGCGTCCTACCTCCTATTGTCTTTACCTCCGTCTCTTTTCTGCATGACCTCAATTCACAGGCAGGCTCACAGCTTTCCTTCTCTCCGCATCTCTCTCTGTGCCTTGCCAGGTGTAGCTGTATTGGGCTTCGGGGTGATGTGTGTGAGCAGCACAAGGAGTGTGTGTATGGTTTTCCCGAGTATGTTTGTAGTATGTGTGTGTGTGTGTGTTTGTGTGTGTGTGTGTGTGCCTGTGCGTGTTTGTGGGACCTTCTGTTTCGTTCTCCTTTTTCTGTCCTCAATTCCCAGGTAGCCCTCAACCCCCTTCCTCCTTCTTCTCTCCCGCTCGCTCTGCTTTTTGTCTCTTTTCGCCGCATGCATGCGTCTCTCTCACCAGGTGTATTTTGTTTTGGGCTTCAGGCAAATGTTTGTGTGCGAGTGAGAGAAGAAGTGTGTGTGTGGGGGGGGGGGGGGGGGGGGGGTGAGGATGAACTGCAATCAAGGCAATAACAGTAAAACCCTTATGCAAAAAACTGTGAAAATTTTTCTTTTTGTGTTTTTGTGTGCGTATTTGTCTGTTTCTGGTCGTGATCTTAATTGCGAAGGAGGCGTACACCCCGCCCTCCCAGCTGTCATTGCTGCTATTACTCGCCGCCAACCAATATATATAGCAGTCCTGTCCTGCTGACTAATCAAAAACAGCACAGTATACGAAAAGTCAAAGTGAGCTTTTTATTACGATAAATGTATTCAATGTGATATTTTAAGAGGAAACTCCACGCTGGTTACTTTATGTTCAGAGGACTCAAACCTGTTAAGACATTAATTAAATGTATGGATCATTGTGGAATCATCAGGGGTGTCATTGATGTCAGCAGTGGATTATGGATCCTGTGGTTGTGGTTGGCTTGCAATGAGCCTTCAGAGAAAAGCTGCCAGGATTCACAGAGTGTACGTTTAGAAAAGGCACTGAAGAAAGAACAAACAGTATCGTTAATATAGGAGATGAGTATATGAAGGGAAAGAAGAGATCTGTAATCTCAGAGACATTCGCTATATGGTCTGAACTTAATGGAGTTACTAACTGTGAATCTTGGTTTGTACTTGCCGTTATTGGAATGCACCAGATATAATTTAACATCCATCGGCGCACAGCATCATTCGAGCTGGTTGTGATACTTCAAATTTTTTTGACTTTACCAACTTGGCTTGCGAAGTATTCTCGCTCAATGTGGATGTAAGAGTCTGCAAATGGGTCCGTCTCTGCAGACATCTCTATGACACCTCAATAAGGGAGTGTAGTGATTCCCAATTTGTTACCGGATGGAGATAACAGAGACTGTCTTTTTTACTGTAACGCCTGGAGGAAACAAGCCATTGTCAAAACTGTACCGTTGTGTTTCAGCTTCGTCTTCTTTGCCTTTTGGTAGTCGTGTATTTTCCTCAGCTGTGACACCTATTGTTTATGAGTAGAGGGCATCGGGTCGCTGCGCCTCAAGCTCAAGGATGAAAGGGAGCACGTCATGATCATGAATGATCTTCACAGCTTTACACCCCCATGTGATTGTTAAACATCTACGCCCACTGAGGTTCACACAAATGTTTCCATTTTCAACAAATGGTTTCACGACAAAACGGTAAATACTTAAATAAAGCTAGATCGCTCAAATTGAAACCCCCAAAAAACACAGCATTTTGTAAGTGCATCTCCGCATTCTGGTTTTAAATCAGGCTCCACTGAGATTTACTGGTTTTCCCAAGGCAAATGGGGCTTTTGCACGTTCACCAGTGCTCCGCCAGGGGGGCCCTTGTGAGTGATGTAACTCAGAGAAATATCAGCAATCTGGTAACCCTGCTGTTCACCACCCCCCCCCCCCCCCACCCCCCCTTACTTATCAACTGCATGCTTCTTCCTCCCCTCTCTGCCTTTCCAATACTCCCAGTTCCTCCCCCCATTAAGGCCTCCCCCACCCACCCTTTGCTCAAACTCCCAGTTGCATATATTTTACCGAAAGACCCTCGCCCCTGTCGTGTTTAAAACCTCTCCCCTGCTCTTCCCCCTCTCTGTCCTTTGCTTCCTCCATCTCTTGTTCGTTCATTCCCCTCTCCTTCAATTACTCACTCCATAAAGCTTTTCAATTTCTCCCAGCATCTCCTTACCCTCCGCCACTCCCCCCCCCCCCCCCCACACACACACACCAAACACCTCTTCTCCTTGCTTCGTCTTCCCTCCCTCTCTTTTTTTCCTGGAAATGCAAGAGAGGGGGAGATGGAGAGGGAGAGATTGAAAGGAAGATGAGATTGAAAACAGGACGAAAACCTGAAAAGGATGGATCGAAGGGGGAGCAGCGAAGGATGGAGGGAGGGGAAGCAAGGAGTTCGATCAAAGGAAAGGAGACTCCAGAGAGAGTTCCTGAATCAAATTGGATATTAAATCGGATTAACGTTGAATCGAGAGATGGAAAAAGAGAGGGGAAGGGGACAGATGGGATGATGAGGGCCAGGTGCAAGATGAGAGAAATACTTCATATGCTACATATGATATTTTAAGTAAGCGGTTAAAAATGCGTTCTCATAATGTTAAGATCAGCAATACACTCCGGGTTTGGTTGAACCTAGTTTCATGCTTCAGCAATATTGATTTTGGAAGTAAAACAAGCAGCCGATCCTCTTTCACGAGCACAGTAACAATACTTGCAACAAAATTACCTGGAACAAGCATTGTCCTCTGCAAAAATCTTTACTGCAGCCAAAAAGCTCACTGGCAACTTTGGAGTGTTTACTAGCCAAGTTTACAAGCCGGGGTAAGTGGATGAGCACTAAATAGGTCAGGTTTTGCCAGATTGTATTCTGTGACTTTTGTTAATATCCCTCTTTTCTTTCCAAGAAAACACCAACAGCTCATTGTGAGGATTTAGATGAGTGCAAGTCGAGGGATATTTTCACAAAAACCAGAGTTGTGCCACTGCAGCCATGTTCCTGTTTAGTAATAGAGCTCATACCTTCCATGTCCACTGTGGTCCTTGTGACGTAAATGTCCTCATCCACTTATATTTGCTAAGGTACACATGGACTCCTATGTGGACGTCCATGTATAGACCATTTTAGTATGAATTGAACTGTGGGCATGTACATGTGACTGGAGCAAGTATGCAACAACTAATGAATATGGTCAACCAGTCAGCCTCATCAGAAATCTAGAACATTGACAAATATTTTCGATAACGCCTGGAGCCTCTACATTTGACTCCAGCATCTTAGACTTTCCTCATTCACTCCAAGCCACATGTAGGATAGTACTACACCCCTGTTGCAGAAGCTAGCAAGTAACTCTGCCATGTGTGGACATCCAAACAAGTCACGTCTTTTATGGGCCAATAAACTGCCGTAGCGAGTGTCGACCGGGGCGTTGAACAAGTCTCCTTGTGACCAGGATTCTGTCAGTTTCACCACCAGAATGGCAGTGACATTACTTTTTAACTGCCTCTGTGGTGGGAGAAACTTCCCCGAGCTAGCTCTTCACAGGGCAACAGGAAAGGACAATCTGTTAGTACTCGGTGTTCCCCACAGGGGGGGACATGTGTAACACTCGAGGAGACCTTTCCAGTGTGTGTCCTTTTTATCCAGCTTTTTATGGGACAAATTCCCCCAATGTATTAAGTTGGAAATCTCAGGGTGTTTAGGCATTTTTTAAGTCTTTCACAATCAATAACGGAGCAAAATCCTGATTGACAGCAGAAAAAAATCCCTTGAGATGTCAACCTGCCTGGAATAACACTCCCTGTTTCATGCTCGCCCCAGCGCCTTTCATCTCTCTCTATCCTTTACCCTCGTTTCAGTTTTTCCCAGCTGACAATCAGGCGTCAAACCTCCGCCTTCTTCTTTCCTCGCTCCGCTTCCATTCTTTCTTTGACGCAATGTGGACCCTCTCTTATAACATACTTCTTTTATCCTGCCTGTCCCTTCTTCTGTTGGTTTGTTTCCATCTTTTTCTGCCGCATCTTTCTTGATGACTTTGGGGAGCAGCGGTCGCTTTGGCCATCAGATAACGATGTCCTTGATCAATATATTCTGTGCGTGTGTGTGTGTGTGTGTGTGTGTGTGTGTAGCCTTTTAAGGGGTATCTCTTTGTGATCAGCGTGGGGCTAAGCACTGAGCTTTTAATACCCTTGCTAAAGCTATGGGGGTCAACATTGCTCCCCTATCGTTTCCCCCCTCCCTTCCTAATTAAGCTTTTAATTCAACTAAAAAAAATTGTTGAAGACAACATTACTATTCATGGAGAGGAAGAGAGGAAATGGGAGAGGGAGAAATGGGGCAGGAGGCATACGAGTCGGGGGAAGAAAGGGGATAAAAATAAGCAAGACAGCCAAAAGAAACTGGAAAGGAGGTGACAGATAATGTAAAGAGAGAACGGCAGAGAGAGAAAAGGGATTACCGGAGGAATAGACGGAGAATATGTGACTCATACCGATTTAAAGCAAGTACAGTATTTTCCATAACGCTGACAGTTTTAAAATGCTAAATTAGCTGAGAAAATGTCACCGGGTCTCAACGGATTGTCTCAGTGCAGACGAGATGGAAATCTTGACGTCGCCTCGGGCGGGTTGAGTGACCGACTAACCGACCAGTCCGGGGGAAATGTCACTGGATCCCCTGGGATAATCTGGGCGTAATACAGAGAGCCTGTCTCAACTAATCCTGGTGATGGGTTATAAATGTAATTGGACACATGATTTACAGATATATATATATATGTATATTCAAATGCTCCTGAAGGATTTGAGCGCCTGATGAAAAAAGGCATTTGATTTACGAGCTTTAAGAGAGTGAACACGAGTATCTTTGCTTCACAGTCGCTTTAAATATCGCAGCAGTCAATCATTTTTCTGCACGCTGCAATTTCAGAGTTTGGAAGAGAGGGTTTGAGTTTTGAATTCATGTCATTACCTGGTGACTCATCTCGTGGATAAATACTCTTCGCCCATAAACAGATGTAATTTACAGCTAGTCAATGCTAAAAATAAACACTTTCACACCTAATACACATTATGCGCTACTCAGTATATGTAATATGCATATGAGGGTCGGTAATGTGTTTTCAAAACGGGGAAGAGTTGGAAATGAAAGTGTTGCGAGAAATGACTTTCATGCCTTTATGTTATGTTATGTTCAACCGCAGAGCACGAGGCTACTTCAGGTGTTTTACATTGAGAGGAAACACAGAGTTTCTCATTTAGATGAGCTGGTTAGTTTCATGCAGTAAGTGTAAATTAAGATGTATTCTGATGCAGTGCATTTGCTTGCGTATACAAACAGATGAGTGTAAAACCTCATTGGGCGAAATGGCCATCAAGATCCATAATTATTACGATATATATATATATATATATACATTCGAGTTTTGTTAAATTTCTATTCATACATTTTTTATTGTGATGATAAGTGATACTGTTCTATTGCCCAGCTCTAGACACTCCATCAGCGAAACCCAAAAGGGAGGTTTTAAGGAAGAAGCAATAAAGATATACAGTAATCTTATCAAAATATTTACAAGACATTTACAATAATTGAATGAGAATAAAACAATAATACTTTTTACAGACCTAGTATATATATGCAATATGTGGTATCGATGAATGCTGATAAGTTTTATGGTTGTTATTGTACAGGGTACATTTTTTACATATTCAATTTTCTTGTGGCCTGAAGTGGTGTGTGTGTGTGTGTGGGGGGGGGGGGGGGCGGATTGTATCTACTAGCAGAGGGCAGGAGGGAGAACAGTGCGGTGGGGGATTAAAAAAGTAAGTACTATTACAATTGCTGTCAGTATCTTACAGGCCAAATTTACCCGCTAAGGTTTATATTCTCCAAGAAAATCTGAAATGCATATCGGCCCCACACTGTGAAGCCATTCATAGCAGAACTCTACAAGTGTTAGATAGAAGCTTTAATAATGTTGGTCTCTATTGGTGTCTGTGAGCAGCATTCTGAACGTGTCATAGTCGTCTAATGGTCTCTTCTGAAAAGATCAGATAAGATTTAGATACACCCATCGGTTTTAATCACAGACACTGCTAACAAAGCAGGTTTTTAGCACGGTTCACTGTGTGAATAAGTAAAACTAGAGGCTAAATGTCAAGTTGTGCATTAAAATCGACTGATGGTTAAAGTGCACCCGCCCCCTGTGCTTTCACATTTCTCTCCCTTTTCTGTCCGTAAATAGATTAGATTTGATCAGATTGTTTGAATGTTAAAGTCGATTTTAGTGCCACAGAACAACTGAACTACAACACACGTGCATGGAAAGATCATAGCTTAACACCGAATAACAAAACAAAGTAAAACGTACAACGAGACACTGAAGAGAAAAGGCAGTGAACGACACATGTTGTTGTTTCTCAGCCTCTTTATCTCATGTGTTTTATTCTCTGTGTCTCCCGTGATGGTGTAGACAATTCTTCATAGTCATTCTAGCATCCAGAGGGTTCAACTTTAATCATCGCTGTTTGATCAGCTCATCTGTCTGTGCATCCGTGAGAAGAAAATACAGAGACTCTTTCTTTCTTTCCTTCGCTTCTGTGTTTGTGTTGTGTTTTTGTTTGTAACACACCAGATCTCCCAAGGCGGAGTAAAATATAAATCGTGGTCGAGTAAAAGTTAAACCACACCTTCTCTAAAAAACAGTCTGAAGTACACTCCCTTAAGAAAAAAACACAAAGAACATACCCCCCCCCCCCCCGTTTCTTCTGAACTCCCTACCTACAATGGTTATGACGGTGCACAGGAACCTGCACTTGTACTGTCGTAATCAGTGAGACCTTGAGCAGACTCGTAATGTTCATGGACACAGTGGCAGCAGCGGCAAATGGTTTTGTATCAATGTCTGCTTCAGAGGCTGAGGAATACAGGTTTTAGAGACCCTATAACAGTGTTGCATCAGACCAGCCTATACTCTGGCTTGCCTTTACTCCCCCCCCCTCCTTCTCGTCGAGCATCGCTCAAAGCCCGGGGCCAGCGACTCAGCAGCAGCAGCCTCGTAATCCGAGGCCCTGTTTCGACATATCATTATTAAACATGCGTCTCCAGAGATCCTATCGCAGATCGACAGCTCTGAATGCATCTGTTCCCACCTGCTATTAGAATGCGTCTCCACGTGCGTCTCAAGTGACGACTTGTGATCGCAATCTCGCGTCCCCACTCTGCATGCAATTAAAGACCTGCATCATTTCTGTTGTTGAAGACAGTTTTTGTATTTTTTTTACCAGTGTACCTGTATAGATGGGTCTGTTGTCAATGTGTGTGACAGTTTGTGTGTTGTCGTGTGTGAGAGAGAAGCCAGGAGGGGCGGAGCTAATCAAGAAGATTTAAAATTAAATAAGATTTAATGGGTATGGAAAAAAATATAAATAAACATCAATCTTTGGTAAACACTTAAAAAAAAATATATAGTTTTGGGTCACAATGTTTTGGCCCGGGAGACATTTGTGTTCACAAGAATGTGACGACCTCCGCATGTGGTTTGAGCGATGGAACCTCGATGAGGACTCAGTGGATCCTGGGTGAGATCACGCCTTTGATCAAGCTGTCTACTTGTGATCAGACCAGCTGAGATGGATGTGATTACCACATCGGAACAGTCTGAAGCTTCAAGGTGACTAATGAAAATGTGTTTTGTCAACTAAAACCTTGAATCAGACGAGACTGAAAAGACTGAATTTCTGTCATTTGAAAGCAACGGTTGACTAAATGACATCTGAATGGTGATGATGATGATGATGATGATGATGATGATGAGAGGTGCAGAGCAGGAAGTAGAATTCTCCAAAATGGCTTTTTTCTTTCATTGGTTAGGAATCCTTTATAGACCTGGTCACGCTGCTCTTTTGTTTGTGTGCTGAATATTTTGTCCAATATTGTCGACATCATGTATTTGCAGGTCCTTGAAACCTTTTACTATGATTATTCTCTTCATCTGTTAGAGACTGCAAACCAATCTTTATAATAAGATTGAAATGAAAGCATGTTTTCTGGTAATGTAAATTAGGATGTATATTTTCTCATTGACAAAGAGACGAACAACAATAGGCCTTATTGCTTCAGAGGAGCAAGTGAAAGCCACTTAATACTTCACAGAACCTTTCAACAGGATGGCCGGCCTTAAGGTTTGAGCATAACCATGGGGGGGGGGCTTTTTATTCAGAAACTTAATAATAAACTGTCTCCGCAGCCACAACATCGCCTCAACCTGTAGAAGTCCAACTTTACGCTAAGGGTTTCAAAAAAAGTGTTCACAGCTCACAGCTTTGGGCAGCTCTTAAGACGTTGACTTTACACTAACCCCTGACATTTATCTGTAAGAGTGAATCACATTAAACACACACATACAGACACACACACACACACACACACGCTTGGTCTTTTTAAGGCCTTGTGGTCTAATGTGAGATGTCAGTTCTGCCACATTGTTTTGACTTGTTACAAGGAATAGTGCTGGAGGCGTGTGTGTATCTGTGTGTGTATGTGTGTGTTTTCCTTTATGTGCAAATGGCTGAATGTGTCTATGTCGTATTCTTCTCGTGTATGTAAGCTCTCATCTTTTTCTCATGCTCGCTCTTTTCATCCCCTTGTTTTGTTTTTTCCCACTGAAAACCGATTTGATACCAGGCTCACACACAATCACTGCACACATATACAGTACATACTCCCACATACAATCAGTTTCGCCTGGAAGGCCGATTATATCAGGCTGTCGATCGGTGTTGTAAAGACAATGGAAGTCTGCAAAAAGCAATCACACATATGTTAAAAATAATCAACATCTTTATCTCCCCCTCGCTCTTTCTCCTCTTGCCACTGACATCTCTCCTCATCTACACTTTCCCAGTCAGGAAGGGACATGTTCATGAGTTATTCATGTGATCCCCACCGCTGTTCTTAATGCTACTTGTGGAGTCAGGTGGAGGAAAGTGGAGCTCAGCCTCTGCGTGGATTATTGTTTTTGCTCTCTTCCCAAAGTGGAGTTCCTGATTGATGCAGTCTTTTCATTCTCTTTATCTGTGTTTGTGGCGATAATCAAAACATGGTCTATTGATATTTACGTGACATGAAAAAAGGTGGTAATTTTGTATTTCCCATAGTATGTGAAATTAACATTTTCATTCATATTTGAATGGACTCAGAGCTGTTCACTTGTGATTGGATCAGCCAAGATAGATACCAGGTCAGAGCAGGGCCACTGTGTGTGTGTGTGTGTGTGTGGGTGTGTGTTTGTCTATGTATGTTTGTGTGGGTGTCAAAAAGCTTGGAGGGTGAGAACATGCTTGTGAAATCTCAAAGGAGGTGGGAAAAAAGTGGACATGGTTAAGAGTCACTGAGGCACGCTCTGCTCCCGTCACAGCTACCTCCAGTTTGCCCTTAAGCAGAGTGCTTGACAATCACAAAAGCAGAAAACAGTGGTTTTGCCGGGCTGCCCCCGGGTCTGAATATGTTCAGCAGTATTAAAACGACGATTGCTGAGGGCATGCATGTTGAGCAAAAGCCTTCCGAGGACAAGCAACACTTAAGAGGGAGAAGGGACTAACAGAAAAACGTCGGCGGCTGTGATTTCGAACCTGCCCTCAGAAAGCGTATTGACTTTTTTAGATACAACGAAGAGGTCGTTCTTAATCTCTTCCTGTCACTCTTTAAGTCCGCCTCTCGCTCTCCCTCTGGTTCTCTCATCATAGCAGTGGCGCCCTCCGCTATCTCCGTAGCTATCTGTAATGGGCACAATGTTCAAAGCCAAGCTGTTGTGTTGGTGCCTAGGCGCTAAGTGTCTCTGCACGCCTGCTCGTGTGTGTGTGTGTGTGTGTATCCTGGTGAAATGCCTCTTCCGTGGCCTGGCGTGCTCTCTCTCCCCCCTCGCCTCCGCGTCGTGACCCCCCCCCCCCCTTCCCCCTCCCCCCAGAGAAGTTGAAATCTTCCTTCCAGTCAATTGAAGCCGTTTTCCTGTCTAGCTCCCTAAGCCCACTGCAGGCGGCGTGCATGTGCTATCTGTGCTAGCGTATATGAAAGACTCTGCAGTTTGTGTGTGCGGCTTGATGTCTCTGTGTGTGCAGGCTGCAGGCGGTTCATGACTGTATGATGCCTGCAGAGCACAGAGGGAAGACAAGACCATTCCACTGCCTGTTTGTTAGTCAGCAGCAGTGTGTTAACCTGCATAATGTAACCCGATTATTTTGACCCTGCATAGCATGGATGTGTTTATTATAAACCATACGTGCCTGTGTATAAATGGACTCAGGTGCTGTTTTATATATAAAAGCTAAAAGCTTGGTAGATGAATCAGCTTTTCCACCAACGATTGTTTGCAGGGACCTGCCCATGTAGCTTTGCATTCTTAAACAAATTAAACCTAATTACTGTAGGTACTTTATGGTCTAATTCTCTTGCTGGATCCCTCTGAGCTGAAGTACCTGTGTGTGTGTATTGGTGCTCGCAGAATAGAAGTGAATTAAAGGAGGCAACTTCCATCTGTATGTGCAACCATGTTTAACTTATTGCTTAACTTAAATTGTCTTTAAGTCTTTGATATCACATCTAATATGTACAAGTAGTAGTTTTGATGCTCACAGACCTTAAGTTAGAGCACGTTCAGAGAGTACAATCATTATTTCACTATAGTTGATTGGTTTTTTGTTTATGTAACTTATGATCTAAATTCTATTTTGATTTTATATTTAAATTGATATTGATATCCATGGAAAGTTTTAAGTATCAATTAACTAAATGTTAAGGACAATTTCATTAGCATTACTTTTGCGTGGGGGCATTTGATGACACATACTCGCATAAGTTTTAATTGAATTGCATTAGCTTTCATTTTAATAGAGTTTTAGTGTCTACATTCCGCTTTAATTGTTTTGACAGTGGCGTTTCAGACGAGCGTTTAGGCATCAAATTAACAGCTGGAAATGGCTCCCAGTCACAGGCTGGATTTCTGGATGTATTTTGTGTAATTGTGTCATTAGTAATCATCAAATACACTTTCCCTCCTACTATATAATAGTCTCAGTGTAAAATGCAACACAATTAGATCATATATGCATTTAGATACAGATAGTTTGTTGTCTAGATGTTATCTTCATAATTGAATGTTTACTGGATGGAGATAAGTAATAACATTACACACATTTTAAGCAAGGAAATCAAACGAGAAATGTTTCACTCCACTCGTCCAATTGGTTTGAGTTTGATTCCCTTAAATGCCCTTTAACGGCCTCTTCCACCTGAGCGGGCGCCGGATCTGCGGCAGGACGCCGAGCGCCAACCGCAACAGGTGTATCCACACAGGTGTGGCTTCCGACTTAATTAAGTTAATTGCTTAATTAAACAATCAATTATCCCATCATCCCCCCCCCCCCCCGTGTGCCACCACGGTCATCGCACTGCGCTCGGCCTCTGTCCAAATCCTGGCTTCAAACGATTTAAACGAGTGCATCTGTCTCCAGGACGGATGGGTGGATGGAATAAATAATGAATTGAAGGGGAAATGATGGATGAGTACAAACAGGGAGCAACAACAAATGGCTGGATTAATAAAGGGATGGATGGAACAGAGAGGGGGGGGGGGGGGGGTAGCTTTTCGTGAAAGGAAATGATCCTGTGCCGATTCACCGAAACACTCCCAGTGTTCATCAGCAGGCAGACTCACTAACCTTTACTCTCTTGTGATGTCACAACTCGCATTCTTGGCCATTTTTAGCTTAATTAAAGTGCTGCAGGCTTTATGAGCATCAACTGTACACGCTCTGAAAATAATACTTTTCTTCCCCTGCAGCATAACTTTTATTTAAGTATGGCCACCAGAAAAAGGGGGAAAATAGAACAGAGGATAAAAATCACCCATATGTCATCAAAATGGAGATTTTACTTTCGTGTTTTGTTTACATGCTGAATCAGTTGCAGTATTTTTAGGTAAAAAGTCAACCTACACAAACACACACACACACACACACACACACACACACACACACACACACACACACACACACACACACACACATCTAACACCCTCCTGTTCTTTCCTCACCTCCGTGGATATAGCAGTCATGCAGACAGCTAATGTCAAACCACCAATTACAGAGTCAGTTGCTTTTCATCCTCTCCCTCTCTGTTGTAATGGCTTCTGCACCCACAACCACCCTCTGACACACACACTCACAAGCACACACAGAAACACACGTACACTTACACACACACAACAAACTTCAAAGAGGAGATTCCCTTCATTCCGTCCATGTTGCTCATATGTTGCAGCTCTATAAAAAGCACCTCCCTTCTTTCCCTTCCTCTGTCACTATCTATCCATTAATCCTCCGTCTCTTCCTCCCTCTCTTTCACAGACACTATTTCTCTTTCTCTCTACATCTCTCCCTTGTTCTCACTTTCTCTCTTTTTCTAATACCATTATTGGAACCATCAGCCAGAGTGGTGGCATTTACTGGCCCTGACGCTCCCAGATACAGACAGACAGGCAAACACACACAAACACGTACACACACACACACACACCACACACACACACACACACACACACACACACACACACACACACACACACAGTGTCTATCCGGGCAGGCTGCCCATTGCATGCTAAGCTAATGAGATTGGCACAGAGCCACATTACCAATATCAGTGGAAACCTTCCTTACAGTCTCACACACACAGACACACACACACACACACATACAAACACACATTCACGCGCTGAGACACTGAATCAAACGGACGCAGGCACAACAGACGGACAAAGGTGATCGCACAACAAAAGAAATGCAACCGCGTGCAAAAAGTTATTTCCACTACAGCATGTTTACAGTAAAACACAAAACCAGGTTAAGAATGAAAGAAAGGGACAGAGGGATGATGGATGGATGGAGAATATATGATGATGTGGCACAATGAAAAAAGCCTGTATGGTCACATTCATCTGGAATCAAGCAAAGAGAATTTGAAGGGAAATGTCCTCCTGTGTTAAGCCTGTTGTCTCTTTGCCGCTGCCTCATTTAGAATATTATAAGCTAAGCATTTACACAAGCATAGTCTTTACATTTTACCCTGTCCTCAAAAGTGTCATTTGAGGACTTCCTGCCGTAAACGACACTAAAAGTTGTTAGATATCATTTTGCATTTGCTTCATTGTACTTGAAAGTACTGACGGGAAAGTGGAAGCAGGTAAACGACTTAAACTTTGACTTTGAACCAGAAACTTGTTAGATAATCAGAGTGGATTCTGACTGAGAATAAGGAAACCCATGATTTATATTTACATGTATATGTATGTAATTTGGAGGTAAGCACAGAAGAAGTGAGCATGTTTATGTAAGGGGACTGTGAGGTAGTGAAAGTCTTAACTTGGACCTCTGACAAAACAAATCCACATCTCTACAACATCGTAATGAGGTCATACTGGTTCACTCTACAGAACAGGTTTCCCCAGTGTCTTTGAAAAACCCACTGACTGTGCTCGTTTGTATTTCATTGGTCGTAACGTAAAAAGTTTACAGGTCCCGCCTGCCAACTTCCTGTCAATGTTTCTCTTAAATCCAAACTTTGTAGCGGGTTGATTGCAATTCTCTTAATTACTGTGTAAAGCTCTGTAATGTGAGGTTCTCCTTAAATGTGGATTCATGGGATTAAACTGAACGCTAGAATAAAAAGTAAATATAATGGAAAGCCAGTGTAAGTCAGGTCGAAGTGAATTTTCTGGCAGAACTAGAATATAAATGGAGACGGCAGGTACAGTTCTTTATTCGTTAGAGCTGTGCCTCTTTGTCATACTCATTTGTGTGTGTGTGTGTGTGTGTGTGTGTTTGTGACCATTTTAACCGGGGCTTCTTGCCAGTTTCTTTGGTGTCTGTCTCTTTGGCCAGAACCTAGCGATGCTTCCAGCTGGGCTAGTTCTTCAAGTCATTCATCATTTACTGAGTGAAATAAATGTTTTCACAGGGATCCTGCAAAGAAACGAGGGAGTATTGTTCAATCTGGGCTGAGAGCCGAGTGAAAATGTCCCAACATTAAAACATTTGCATAACTTCATGTTCAGGGTGGAGATGCGAGTGCGTTTCAAGGAAACACGCAAAGGCATATTCTGTCATTTGAATATGGCTTTGTATTAAGGTAATCACATTTGTCACATGTAAATGGATGTGTTAAAAAAAAATCAAAAAATTTGGAAGGAGCCTCTGTAATTAGAATTAATCCCCTTTTCGGTAAAATATAAGACAGTGCGCTTTAAAAAGCATGTCTCTCAAATGCATGGGCCGTGTTCTTAATTTCCACACTGCACACACTGGGACCACATGAGCCACACATGTTGGGTCTGCTACCTGGACATCTATTTGGAGAACAAACACACGGTCAAGTGGCCTTTGGAGGCTGTAGAAAGAACGTCAGGAGGCCAGGGGAGTGTGTATTATGTATCTGTACGGTTATATAAGCTGTGATGACACTTCAGAGTCACTCCACTCTTTGTCTCCCCTCAGAAATACGATTGCCACCTTCTTGTCCTTCCGTTCCTTTTTGCTCTTCCTCACATCCATCTCTTTTCCCGCTCTTACCTTCCTCACCTCGCTCTCATCTCCCCTTTTTTTTCTATGCCACCCCCCCTACTCGCTCACTCGAGATTCGCAATTTTCACATCATCTTTTCCTGACTCAGTGCATCTCTGTTGCTCCCCAAGTTTTTTTTTTTCTTCCACTTTGGCAGCCCAACCCTCTGCCTGTTGCTACGGTTACAAGATGACGAGGGGGGGGGGGGGGACCAGAAGCTATAAGAGAGAGAGAGAGAGACTTAAAGGAGGGTGAGCGAGGGCGTGTGTGTGTGTGTGTGTGTGTGTGTGTGATGATGAGAAGTGAAAAATGGGAGATGGCAACTGCTGTCATAATGTGGGCGCGGCCTTTCTGTTTAAATTAAACAATGTTGACAGTTTAAGTGACAAACTCTCAAACTTTGCTGTTTCAGAAAAAAAGTGCTGAGTCATCAACTTTAGTTTGAAACGAAACTGAAACATCTACAATCCGTGACCTCGATAAACTTTCCTATGAGCTCAGCGCACCGAGGTTCCTTTAGCTTTTTTTGTTGGTTTTTGGACGATTTTATTGACTTTACGATAAAACAGTTTAATAATGCACAAGTACAGTAAGTGCTATTTTCTACTGCTGTGGAGTTGCCCAAATAGCATTAGTGGCTTTTTATAGAAACAATGGACATTAGATAAAGTGGGATCAATTACATTTACATTTACGATGGGATTGTAACATCCACGGCTTCCTGTCCAAGGTCCTACATTTGCTCTGGACATTGCTTGAGTTTATTTCCCTGTATGTCATTATCGTTCCCTCCAACAATAATAAATAAATGTATTGTTATGCTTTAAACAAACTGAGACACATAATGATTTATCTACGTTTAACCCTTGCTAGTTCTCTATGTTTGCTTTCACTATAGAAAACTATGTTTGGTTTTGGTCGGCTTCATTGGCTCAAGTGTTTTTTTTGTTTTTTTCCTGCCTGACTGTTTCTGTATCAACAGACTTCAGCCCTAAATCCATCCTCACTAATGTAAAGAAGGCCACAAGGCTTACTAGGCCCAAAAGAGTATTGAATTCCCCATTTTAAAGGGTCCCGCCACCAATTTGACTAATGAAACTCTCCGTCTCTCGTGATTTCGTCAAGGTTATCTCAGTTTAAGCTTAGAGATTATACATCTCTAAAAGAAAAGGAGAATTTAGAAGTATCTCCAGAGCCTAACTAAAAGTCTACATCGGTTTCGACCATTTTTATTTAATCTGTTTCTCTAAAGTGCATTTTTTAACTCTGTGAAATATCCCTTTGGAACAGGGATGTAAACAGCACCACTTGTTGTAGCCCCCAGGTGTCTATAGTCCTGCGCTTTCAACCGGCTGCTTCTCTCCATGCGATCATATGCACATCGGCTGGTCGGAGGTAAAAGCAATCAATAATGTCAAAGACTTCTCCGAGTTTATAATGAGCTTCCCGAGGCGGAGGCTCCTGGGGTAACTACATTTGATCCAGTCCTGTGGATTGTTCATTTTTTTTTGTCACCGTTTTCTACTCATTAAACATATCACTATCATAATTCATTGGACTGACACAGCTGTCTGCAGGGCTCATTTTTATGAATTAATCATTGGCTGGAAACAATCAATTCTCAGTCTAGACTCCATCGTGATTAATCACAGCAGCAATGAGTGGCTGTTCCCATGTACATACACCGTAATCGATTGATGCCAACGCAGCCTAACCACTGGCTTCCCCCAATTATAACCACATGGGGTGCTTGAAACCAGAATTCAGCCGGAACCACAAACTGATTTGTAGAAATGGACATGTCCTCTTCAGGGTCAGTACAGTTGCCACATCTGATTGTTGTTTGGTTTCTTTGCGGGGGCTTTTCTTTGAGATGTTTGCCAAGTTTGAGCAAGAGAAACCAGGAATACAATTTGAGAAATAAGGAACAATTTGAGCAGCAGTGAGGCCTTAATACACCTTTCAGTTAACATGAAAGATAAGACCCAATTACAAGAAGACAGTGTCAGCCCTTATCTGAATTACCGAAACTGTTAATAGCTTGTCTTTTAGTATGAGAGAGATAGAGAGAGATAATGCTGCAGATCCAATAAGGCAAATCCAGCATCTTGCCCCGGCTGCAACACATTTAATGTTTGTTTGATAAAGACGGAGGCAGCGTACACAAATTGCACAACAATTATCCAATGAGTTGCATCACCAGCATTTTTAGAAATACTGCTTTCCAAAGCCACTTCCTGTCATCCATGTGGCCCTGCTGAACCAAAAGCCCCTTTCTCCCTTACAAAGCAATCCAAACAGTCTTTGGAGGGTCGTAGGCTGGATTATTGCTCGAGCGGATGTTCAGAATTGTCTGTTCAGCATCACGTCTTTTTGTTTTTAAGCACAGACGTACCCTTTAGTGTCGTAGCCTTAGTCCACCAATGGCTCTAGAATCTGTTTGCAATGACGAAAAAGTGCTAGTTGTCTCAATGTATTTATTGATGTATCTTCACTTATGTCCATGTTGTTTCTTATAAATAAGGGTTATGCTGTTGAAAAATGTTGAGGTAGTATGAAGACATTGTTATCATCCACAGACATATATGGAACAGAGCTGTTCAGGACAATTGACCGATGGTGGATTTTCTTTTCAGTTGGTTTGTCAGAATAAACAGAGATCGTCCATGATCTGACCTCTCCATCAAATAAATCACAATGCAGACACTGCTAGACTCCACCAGTTACACAAGTCTTACATTACACATTACATTTCTTTCAGATGAAAAGGAATTTCGGTATAATTACTGAGGTATTTTAAAGCATATCTTGAACTTTGGGATTTTTAAACAAGCTTCCTCCTTGGCAGGACAGCTGAGACAAAGACTGAGGAACCACTCGGCTCTCTATAAATATTGAAACAACTGCTTTGACAGCACCAGTGGAGATTTTACTGACATATATGAAGCTGCCACAGATGTTACCCCTGCGGACAGAAACTGTACAACTTATTTCGATGTAGTATCTCAACGCAGTAGCCAGTGGACCAACTCCCAGCATCACCTGATTGGACTTGACAGTGTCTCTACTTTCCAAAATATCTGGAATAATGCAAGTAGATAAGGGTTCTGACCTTAAAACCCCAGCATAGCTGCAGTTTGAATGCTTGAAATTTGCAGGTCTATACCCAGAGTCAAGTTGGAAGCATGTGGTGCAGAGGTGAACAAAATGAATCCCTCCACCCTCCATCATGACGCGCTGGTTCCTTCAGGAAGCGTCTTACCGCTGCAGCAGATGGGGCAGTGATGTCAGTTATGAGTCACCTGGGAGAGGAGATTGCGTTTGGCTTCATGGATTTGGAAAAGTTTCGACAGCATTTGTTCAGCTGAATCTCAAAGCGAGTGTAGGATGTGGGACTGACCTGGATATCTTCAAGCTTCAAAGGTTTGACTGTTGCCATGGAAGATGACATCTAAATCCCTATTCGAATGCTTTTTTTTTTTTTACTAAAAACATCCCAAATCGCCAATGAAGCAATAATAGCAATCCGCCTTTATCAGTTATGCAGCAGCATTCGTTATGATTTAGTCATCTCAGGTCTGTGCGTCACCGCTCCCAGCTTCAAATATTTGCTCATAATTCTAAATGTAACCTCAAAGCCCCAGAAATAGTATTCGGGACAGCCCTGACAGGATGAGGGCAACGTCCTGTGGGTTGCAATTTTTTGTCAGTGACATTTTCCTCCATGTGTGTCAGCGTGCTTTGGCACTTTCATCCATGCATTAAACATTGTTTCTAAGTACCAACCACTGTTTCATCTCACCGTCTAAATGACGCGATGCACAGGGCTGTTATTGTTTCTCAGAGTGCATCAGGTTTTCAGCTACTGGCTGATCCTAATGGTGAGAATTTAAATTGTGCTTTTAGCCTCGGAGCCCAGAAAAGGGGCAAAATGGCCCTTCTCATCTTTTGAAAACATGCAGAGTGAGTAGTAGGAGGAGATTTTATAATGTTATAATTTGTATAATTTAGGGCCTTATGGAATGTTTTTTTTTAATAATACAACCAGGACAGTATTTCTATGTGGAACTCATTCATTGGGCTGAGTGAGAGCCACTTCGTTATCCGTGTTGGTAGCATGACCATAACCGAAGCCTCATAGGATATCCCTCAGCTACAAAAGAACAAAGGCACACGCAGTGCTGGTTGTCTTCACATCAAACCTCTTCTAGTCCTTCAGGCGGCTCTCGCTACCTACAAAGCTCCATAGATTCAAGAAAAAGTAGGACACACAGTCATACATTTTGTGCTTTCGCTATCATAAATCACTGTGTGCTACGACACAGTAAACACCAGATTGGCCTCGGGGCTGTTTCACAACCCCGGAGCTTGTCATTTTGCCCACACTTGCCCTTTATGTCACAAGTCATCTGAACGCAAACTAGCGTTAAAGCATTCATATGACCAGAAGTTCATTATAATCACGCAGTTGATTTGAGTCAGTGTTTTTCCCACAGTAATTGGAATAATTTGATTACTGTGTACGGCTAAGCCTTTTGGTCATGATTGCCAAGTTTGGTTCTGAAGTGTTTCATTGATCCATTCTGGCAGAGAGAGAAGAGCTGGATTGCTGCTAATCTGGCACCCCAGGAAATGTCAATTGAGGGATCTGTGTGTGCATGTGTGTGTGTGTGCGTGTGTATATGTCTGTGGGGACATACTGGAGAAGTTTATGCTTGCCCTTATGGATCGAGGGCCTCCTCTGTGTGATGAGCTGTGAGACTAGACAGTCCAAACATGACAGCCAGCTGAATTCTGCATGATCAGAGCTTTCACTGTGTTCAAGCTGACCAACCAGCTGGACCTAAGTGTTTTCAATAGGAAGATTTGTTGTTTTGTTTTCCTACCGTCAGATTATCTGTGTCTGATGATTTGTCTCCACTGCGTTAGGAAGCACCGAACATGTAGTTGACATAATATATCCCTCTGTTTGTTGCTGCATGTCATTATGCTTTAACTAATGGGCTTTAACTAGTAAAACTGTCCCTGGACTGTAACCTTCATCACATGGAGATATAACCATGAATCATGACACTGGAGGTGGTGCAACAGATTAGCCTGGGGCTACCCTTGTAGGGGTTATCAGTTCATGTGTGTACATGAGGCTGAAAATGTGTGTTCAGTGGATTTTCCCTGGACGAATAAAGGTTTTAAGTAGAAAAGGGAAGAAAAAGAAACTAGAACACTTACGCAGATGAGCTGTCGCTCAGAGCAATGCTGTGCGCTGGTCCCAAGTCACTCCATTGTCTTTTGATTCCTCATAACGAGACTTAACTTCCTGAATCCTCAACTTACTTTTGAGATCAGAGGTTTGTTTTTCTGCTCAGAGGCGCTCGATGTGACAGAAAGTGTCCCTTGAATATTCATGTGAAGCAGTGCTTTGTGATGCACTTTCACTGTTGAGAGTTGGCTAGGTGAATCCAAATGGCGTTGCTTGAAGTACCAATGCTATCTCGTACAAGATGAGTCCGTTGGATTGAGATAACACACTTGGCGTCAGACTGTGCTTTTTAAATCTCTCCTCCAAGGCACTGTCGAAGAAATCCAATGAGTTTAAAGGTCTTGTGTTGTAGAAAGTGCGATTCCCATGTGTGTGCATTGATGGTAAAGCAAGTGTACGTGCTACATAGGTACTGTGAAGGTATCAGAGCTGTCAGTCCTTTGAGACCATCGCCGTTTTCTCTAGCCCGAGTAGACGGCTTCAATCCCTTGTGATCGTGTTACTGGCTGACCGACCTGGTCTGAAATAAAGACGAGATGTGGAACTACATTGTCGTTTTTGGAAGTAAAACCACAAATTTAAATTCTAATGGACACACATGTACATCTCAGTACTGCTATAATGTATTCAGAACCTCTACTCTCCTTTCCTTCTCCTTTTCTCATACCAATGCAGATTCAAATCTTAAATCATAAAATACCTTTTACATTTCTTGTTGTTATAAACTTGCAGTTTATTGATATGAAACGTTGAAGCCTCCGTGAGTTTAGAGATGATGACTAACAAATGGAGACAAAAACATGTTGTTTTGATTGAAATCACTCTTTCAGTTCAGCAGCAGGATTGTTACGTAACTCCTGGTTATTCGGGGTATGCATGTGTTTCAGTGTGGCCCCGGTATTACTCATATTGTTGGGACCTAATTCTGCCAACACGGCAGGCAAGTGTTGTGTTGATGACATGTTTTAAGGTTTGGCTGAAGGTTCGGTATAGGCACGTGTAGGTCTTACATGAGATTCAATGTCTGGTTAACGATGTAGCTTCTGTTCAAAAGTATTAAAATGCCGGTTAAATTGTGATTAACATCATGTTGCATAACTGGAACCGTTCTTAATGGGCTTCGGAAACAATTTACTCAATCACTGATGTGCTCACGCATGTATTGATCGATGAGTCTTCGGGAAACAAAAGGTGTAAATTTGTGCTATTTCTCAGATTTTGTCAGACAGCGTGACCGAGAGCAGACAGTGTCGTTAAGAGATAATGGAGAAATGGTAAATCAGTAAATTACAGGGGCATGTGACTCCTCTGGCATGTTTGCCTCCTCTGCTCCACCTCTCTGTACACTGCATCTCGAGACAAGTGAAATTAAATTTGAATCCTGTAATTGCCCTCTTAAGAGGCTCATCCTAAAGTGGCTTTATGCATAAGCTATTGCCAGACAGAGGGTGATGGAGGAATGGAAAATGAAAAAGAAAACGCAAGGTTTTTTTTTTTCTCTGCCTGTGTGTGTGTTTAGTTTCTGTGAGAATTAAACCTCTGGAAAAGACAACAGGATAACATAACCGGGTGATATGTCTTGCACATGAAATCACTCTGTTTTACGCGAGAGAATGAACGTGACAAAAGTGTGAAATGAGAGAAATAGAGGAAGGTACGACAACAGGCCAAACGTAATAAGAGATGATGAAAAACAGAGGTAGAAAGAGGAAAATGTGCTCGAGCGAAAGAAGCAGGGAACTGTGGGGTAATGGGGTATCTCAGCGAACCAGTGCAGTATTTGGGTGGAGTTCAGTCCATGTTTCTATGGTAACAGACTTACAGCAACTTTACTGTTTGAAGGAGGAGTGGAACAGGAGGCTGTATGTTTTGTTGGTGTGTGTGTTTGTGTGTGTTTGTGTGTGCGGGGCCTCATTAGTCAGATTGGAGATGATGACATTCAGCAGACACAAATCAATAGTAACCCCTCAAGACAGCAGCTGTCTCCCCGTTTCTCTCTGTCTCATTAATCCGTATGCCGTGTGGTATCTGCCAATCAGTGGGAGTTTTAAAGTATACGCGATATATGTTTCCCCCGTGTCCCTGCGTGTGCACCGGAGAAAGCAGGGCTCATTAAATGCACTGAGGTTTACGAGCTGATCAAATGAAATTAACAATAAAAACAAAAACAAAATTGTTGTGACATTGCAGAAATTCTCTGTCTTCATAGGACCCTCGTTTCTCTTGTTCTGTACAAAACACCATTATCAAATATGTAAATAATTCCTGAGCACAAGTCGTCACTCACTCTCTCACTGGTTCTCTGCAAGCGTTCAGGAACATGCATTGACAGAAGTAATGCCGTCTGCTTAGCATTCTTTGCCTGCTCTCAGTGACCCACTTTCTTAGAAAGCTGATTTAGTTTTTTCTAATTTATTAGCCAAAGGGAGTGCTTGCTTATTCCCATCGCTTCCTGGCCTCCCTGCTTCCCACCACTCACCCTCCTATACGATGCCAGAGGTCTAAGAAGCCCTTTATCCAGCCACTATTAGACCCATCATGCTACACTTAGAAACACACTCTGTATAGGATACATGTGTGCGCCAGAGCCTGCAATTTGCTGGGCATAGTGCTCAAAGTAAGCTAATTCTGTCTATACAGTCATGTTCAAAATAATATGTCCTACTCCTCTTCCTGGTGGCAGCTTGAGGTCTTGGCGTGCTTAAGACGGACATGGTCATAGGCTACAAAACAATCTTGCTCTACACCTAAAAGCTAAAATGTTGCCAGCAGTCCTGCAATTATATGTAGCAATGGATGGAAGTCAGTAATCATTCAAATCCATTTTAGCAGACATGCTCACATGGCAAGTATTTATGCTTTCACATGCCTGTAAACATGGGAAATGTTCCAATTAGTTGAAGAAATTGCCTTTGAGAGAGAGGTAGGAATAATAAAGTACATCCAGGCCTTTGGTGAAAGAGTTTGGTCCATTAGGGCCATAGAGAAACCCACAGTCATTAACTGGGAGCAGCTGGAAGGTACACCATAGGACCAGGTCAACTGGGGATGCGTGTTTTGACTTTGAAAGCCCGATCACATTTAAAATGAAAACACATTAAGGTGAAATAGCATTAAGATGAAAGTAACATTGAGTGAGGTCGTGAGGTATAATTTATAGCACTTACATTTTCCAAGGAGGATATAAAAGGTCCTCTGAATTCAAAATGGCTTTGACAGTAAATCTACTGTAGGTTTCTACAACTCGTCAACAATATGGAATACTGATGCGTTCCACTTTCATTTGAATGCATTTGTGCTCTGTACGACAACTGCATATATCCAGTTTGAGTGCTAAAGACAGTCTAGTCTTTGTGAGTCAAATGATATAAAGCATGTTGTTGCTGTACTTAGAGATTTAAAAAAGAAATAATCAGCACAACATTTGTATTTGACTGATTGATTTTATGTGTAATAGCTGTCACGTAGTGTTGTCTTTGCCACGGGTGCACACAAACTGTGAGGAACTAACTGAGGGTGTGTATTCCATCGGGTTGCAAAGGTCCATCTCATTTATTTTGTTGATCTAACAACTCGCCCACGAGGTTCAACAGTAAATCTTTGTATCCGTCTGACTCATCTTACTCCACACACACACTCTTTCCACACGGATCACACTCACCCACTGCTGTGACACCAGTCCAGCACCTGTGTTTACAGAGCACTCGGATGTTGGCTTTGCCGGCTTCAATGGAAACGCTGCTCAGTCACTTTGATTTGAGATGATTTAAACAGCAGCTGGTCTGAATTGTGGTTCCTTTGCTTCGCTTGAGATGCTTGTGGTATGAGTTGAGAGAAGCTCGATGAAATCTAGCCGGAAGGTTGTTGGTTCCATCCCCGGCTCTTCACGTATACATTTCAAAGTGTCTCTTTGCAGGATACTGAACCCCATTTTACCTCACGTGCTGACCATGTATGAATGGCATGTGATAGAAGAGGTGTTATATGAATGCGTGTGTAAAGTCTCAAAATGGTAGATAAGAGGATTATATAACTATGGTACATAAGCATAGCAATGCTGTGTATCAAGAGTAAGAAACTGATCTGCTGTTGTCATTGTGACATTGTGAAGCACCAAGCTTCAGGCACATCCACTGCAAAGCATAAAGCAATCTGTTTTGCTAAACTACTATCTCACCCAGTGATTTAGATAATTAGCATAACTATTAGCATAGACAAAACTAGTCTTATCTTGATTATGTAGGCTAACAAACTTAAACAATTAATTATTGTTCAAATTGAGGTACAGTATCGTTTCTTCGTGGTAAGTGTCAACAAAAGATTCAAAAACTAGACATTAACACAACTAAACAAATAGATGTCCACTCCTTCTGTTTCTGTACATGTTGAAGTCCACACTATTCAAGCACAGCTTCTCTTAGCAGGAACATGCTACCATGCCGAGCCACGTTCTTACCTTTTCCACTTAGCCTCACAGTTCCCAATAAATCTTTAACATTTTACAACCGTGGAGTCTGTAGGTGGTGTCTCTTTAGATTCCATGTTTATCCCTGCTCTGGTTGTAGTTTTTTTGCCCAAGTGGGGGAGCCACTGAAGGTGTTCTGCTGAGGACACTTTTTATTAAATTCTAAATTCATCCCTTTGTGGTGGGAGACGAGTTGGGATAATTAAAATGTCTTTTTTTTTTATTTCCCAAATTTCAAGTCACTAGAGGCTGCATTACAGAATGAATTTAATAGTAAAAAAAAGGTAACAAACCCTGTATTAAATTGTCTGAAAGTAGGTGTGTAATATGCATAATTACATTGTGTTATCCCTACACCAGGCAATTTCTGAACAAAGGAGTAGTGATTAAAAAGTGACAAGAGTACAATGTGAAAAGTGATCTTGGGTTATCTTATTATTATTTAAATGATTAGTCATGCTGTCCCAGCATGGGCTCTCAGAAGAAGCTGTCACTGACTGCTGAGATAAAGTGGGCCAATCTGGAGTCAGATCTCAAAAGCATGTAAACAACAGCTTGGCTTATAGCGACGACTCCACTTGACTTGAGTCTCACCACTGTGACTTGGGATTTTCTTGAAGGTTAAAGCGGGAGACTTCCTCGCGACTCGCACACATGCCAGTTACTCCTGCCACCGCTGCTTCCCTTCCTCTTTCTATCCGATTCCCTCAACACAACAAAGAGTCCCCTCGGTTCTCATCTTTCCTCAATCAGTCCCATTTGTTTACTGTTTGCTCAGATCTTGTCTTTGTCTTTTCCTTTTATGTGTGTCCCCTTTCTTCACCTCTGTCTCCCTGTTGCTGTTGTTCCCTCTCTCTCTCTCTCTCTCTCTCTCTCTCTCTCTCTCTCTCTCTCTCTCTCTCTCTCTCTCTCTCTCTCCCCCCTTACCTTGATCCCATCCTCCCATCCTGCCACTGACTGACAGTGTTATAAATTGATTTTCAGCCCGGTGTGTTCCCTCTGTGTCTCTCTAGCCATTTCCCTTATTTAGCCTCAACCACTCCAGGGTATAGTCTAGACCGCAGGCTGACTGTCAGTCAGTGGCAGTGTGGAGCAGTCTAATTCTTGGCTGACAAGCGTTCCTGACAGCAGGAACCAATGGGACATTTCAAACATGCTTACTCTCTCTTGCTCTGTCTATCTCTATTGCATTTTTTTACCTTTGCTATCTCTTTCTTTCTCCCCCTGTCTGCCCCCGCCACTCAACTCTTGGTTCAGCCGTCCCTTTTTTCCGCTTTTGGGTTTGTCTTCCTCTATGTTACTCTGTTTCAACCCTCTCCCTCTGCATTTCTTCTTCCTTTTTTTCCTTCTCATTTCCCAAACTCCCTCAAGTAAAATTAAGAGATTGGCTGCAATATTTCCAGAGACATGAACAGCTCATTTATATTAACACACACACACACACACACACGTGTCTCATTTTGGCCAGGGAGCTTGAGCTGCTGTGATCAGAATAATAATCACGTGGTTTGTCCGTCTGGAACGATTTGATTGGTCAGCACACTCCGTCGGGAAAGCCGCTCTTTAATCATAAATGAGAGGCTGTGAGATTAGACGGAATAGCCCTTTAAGTGAATCTGGTATCACTTAGGTCCCCGGAGACGGACAGAGATGTAGGGAGGAGGGGAGAGAGGCAGCGAGATGAAAGAGAGACGGACAAACAGAATGTGGGAGACACAGGGAGAGCGATGCAGAGAGATGGAAGAGAATTTAAATTGCTTCCTTTTTCTTCCCAGAGATGCACTTGTGTAATATTACTGCACTGCTGAGGACAAGAGTAATAGTTTAGATTACAGAATGTGTGCACACCCACACTGATATGTGCCATTGCTAGCCCACCAAGTAGGAACTGGGGACATCCAGCAACCTTGAGGGGGAACCATGGGTCCGATTTAAATGAAGAATAGGCTAATTTCACTGGTTGCTCATTTAGCAGCCACCACCATGTGAAAACGGGTACATTCATCACAGGGATCCCTTTAGAAAATGACAAGCTTATAATTGATTCTGCCACCTCAAAATCATCAGGCTTATATCAGGGTTTGTGAAGGCAAATGTTCACACTGTACTGGTAGATTTGTATTCATGTATAGAGTGTAATGAATTTGGGAGGGTTTAAATAATCTCAATTGCTGTGCAATGATGTCTTACTCGCTGTCTTTAATAGGTCTGGGGACCGTTGGAGACTTCAGCATGTGTTTGCCCTCTGGCAAAGGGTATAAAGCCTTTGGCATATAGGTGTGGGCAATGTCACCTATATGGCAAATATGTCAATTTCAGATTTTTAAAAGCAGCAGGTATTATTCTCTTTAACCAAGATAAACTTTGCAAAGTACTACTACAAGCTAAAAGATACCTACCTGCTTATATTTACTTTCCTTCCATCTTTTTGTGTCAATCCTTTGCGGCAACTCCTCTGCGGTACCAACGTAGGTCAAGATATATTCACCATCTTGTCCTTTATTCCAAAATGATCTGCGGCTTGTATATTTTTCGAACACAATGTATTGTAAAGGCTCTAACCCTTACCTAAGGGCAGTTAAGACTCTCTAATTTACCTAATCTAGTTGTCTTTGGACTGTGGGAATAAGCTGGACTACCTGAAGAAAACTGACACGGGCACTCTCAGGTTCTAACCAAGGACTTTCTTGCTGTACAACCTTTATACCAAGTTGTACAGTAAAACCTGGACTACCTTGAAAGTGTTGCCAGCGTAAGCCACTTGTTAAAGCTTGTGCCTTTTTCCCTGCTGAGTATTATCCAAGACATTCGAAGAAGAGATATTGCTTTGAGGAAAGAGATCAAGCCTATATTGCAGACCCGGGTTCATTAAATCCACTCAATTCAGGAAGACGATTTTCTTCTTTGTCTTTAAGCTTCTTTTATCCAGGCAAATTTTTGCTGAGCACGCATGCTCTTTCCTGGCTAAACCCCTCTGCTCATTAGTATCAGAGCACAAATTCACACCTGGGAGTAACACTGTCCAGCCACAAACCGTTTGCCAATTAGAATCTCTGTTTAAGTTAGTGTGTGTGTGTGTGCGTGTGTGTGTTAGAGTGTGTATACATGGGGGAGGGGGGGGGGGGGGGGGGGGGCTCACGTTAAATAAATCCACACCCCAAATCTTCTTTTTTAATATTCACCACAAAAGGCGATATTCTTTTTAGAGGGTGTGAGTCTGCAGGATTTTTGCATTTTACTGGCAATACACAGTATATCCAAAAGTCCTCGTACGCCACTCAACTCCACGACCTGTACGCAAATGTTGTGTGAGAATAAAGTGCTAAATCCTCTCGCTTGCTCTTCTGTGGGTCAGAGCGGCTTGGTCCATCCTTTCTTCAGGATAGATTAAGTGTGTGTTTGTGTGGGGCCTGGTGGACAGAGGATTCAGCAGAGTTGGTGGGTTGAGGGTTAACTTGTAAGGTCAAAGTTGCTGAGGAGGCTTTTATTTTTGTGTGCTTGTCTGTGTGTGTGTGTGTTTATCTGTAGGAGATGGTTGACAAGGTTAAGAACTGTGAGCTAAGCAAGCGGTAGCATGAGGGAAGGGTGGTCAGGGAGTGTGTGTCTGTGTATGTGTGTGTGTGTTTGTGTTTAGTAATTCAATGGAATTATGTGCAGATCCCTTTCAGATCTATGGGCATTTGTGTCTTTCACATGTGAATATGTTTGTGTGTGTGTGTGTGTGTGTATGTGTGTGTGTATGTATATTCAGATATGCCTTTCTTCCTGTGACCATGTGCTCTCTCTCATTGTGTGTGTGTGTGTGTGTGTATCTATGTGTGCATTTATGTCTTTCACATGTGAGTGTTTGGGTCTCAACATGTATGCATGTCTTTCTTTCCCCCTGTGCTTGTGGAATGTGTTGGTGTTTGTGTCTTTTTATCGTGTGTTCGAATGCTCATGTCTTTCTGTGACCCTGTGGTTGCGCGTGCATGTGTGCGTGTGAGCGGAGAAGGCCTGTCAGTTTTGGTCTGGTAGTCAGCATAATTAGTCTCTCTTTTACCCCCGTCTCCTTCTCGCCGTTTCTCTCTCTCTCTCCTCCTTTTTTCCCTTCTCTTTCTCTCCTCTTGCTCTCTACCTCTTTCTTTCTCTCTCTTCTGTCCTTCCTCCTCCACTCTCTCGCCTCTGTCCCTCTGAGTGATGAGTTTTAAATCATCCTTTCATTCCCCCGTGCAATGATGAACGAGGGGAAATCTGTCCTTTTCTCTCTGTTTACTCTGCTCTCCATCTCTGTCCCTGTGTCACACTGTCTTCCCTCCCGCCCTCTATCCCAGTGATTCAATTTAATGAAGTTGGTTCATTTAAAGGACGACACTGTGTGATGTGCTAAGGTCAGAAAATAACCTGATGGATTCTCAAGTCATCTCATGTCTTACTTAAGTTGACTGTGAACGGCAACAATGTAGAAGACCACAGACAAATTATTGAAATGGAAGTCGACACTGAGTTAGGACTGAGTTAATTGTCTTTTTGTTTGGAGTTTGCATGTTCTCCAGGTTCTCCCAATTTTGTCAACAGTCCAATGACTTGGGTTAGGTAAATTGGAGACTTTAAATTGATTGTAGGTCAGAGTATGAATGGTTGTTTGGCTGGACGATACTAAATACAACTGCTAACATGTTGTTTATTGTTCTGACTTCACAAAAATGTGTCAGGGTTCAATTGAAACATACTGTAACCACTACAACACAATTCCATGGTATTCTTGGACCATTGTAGACAACATGGACAAACAATAAAGGATATAAAAACCTTGAACCTCACAGATGGTTGATTGCAGAGGATGAAAATATAATTGTTTATGTTTTTGTAATCTAATTATTACCGCAAATAGACAAAGTAAAGGTATTTGTCACTTCTATACAGGGTGATCACATACAGTGGCAGCAGTATAAGCAGTGTAGCAGCAGTCCTAACTGGGTGTGTGACACAGTTCATACCCAGTCCCTCAATCTTCTCTCAGCTTCACCGACTTCATATAAAAATATCCACAGGGGCACTCAAGGCTGCAAAAAGCACGACTGGTGTTACAGTTAGAAATAACAGCAACAGGAGGGATTTCATTTTTCGCCATATCTCTACAGTAGCTGCCTTTACCACAGAAAGAAACATCACATGGAGTCTTAAACCCACAGGCTCTGTTCAGCAGCTGTTAAGAAACTTCTAACCAGTGTGACTGGAGGTGCAGTAAAACGCCTCACATATTGCATCATCACACTAAATAAACTTCCAATTGCACTTTATATTATGCTTTATTTGCAGTCTGGCAACTGTAATGTGACAAAATAAGACCTCAGTGGGTGTTTCGGTCTTTTTTCTCCCTGGCAGAGCAGTTCATTTGTGCTCCAGTAATAAGGCTCTAGTGTGAGCTTAAGCCTGAGTCCTGTCCCTTCTGCTCGAGGCAGCTCTACATAGGCTTACAAAATCTTGACTGCAGTCACATATGCATGTGCAATATGCAATGAGTCTGTGTATTTGGCAGAACATATATGACATGTGCTGTGTGAAAATTCCTTCTGATTAAAGACTTTTGGTTAATTCCCCCCCTAAAAAAAATTGGATCCAAGAACTTTATAATACTTATTGAACATCTGCTCATTGGAAACAGACACATTAGAGTGCATCGTCGACATATGAAGAAACCCATGGAAAAGTGATTATATGGCTGCGTTAATGCACGTTACTCATTTCCTTCTTCGTAAAGTACACCCTTAAATTGTTGATTCACTCAGTTCAGTTGTCGGATCAATTGAGGAATCAAATAAACAGTCTCAAAACTTTATCATGATTAATATTCTATAAAGTTTCCATCCATCCAAGCGAGTATTATCTTGGATATGGGGACGCTACTCCATCAAAGAGTTTATTAAACATTAATCCTGTAGGATCGAGGTTCTAATGTGTCTGACTTTTTCTTTGAATGTGTGAATATTTGCTGTCCTCAAGTGAACCTCCGCTTTCTGGGGCATAAATAAATCCCCCTTAACTCTGATCGTAAAATTAAGCTCCTGTAGGTAACCACATGGATCTTCCCCTTCTGCACGGAGCCAAGATGGCAGTTCAATATGTTGTTTTCTCGCTGTGCTGTGCACAATCTTTTTCCTGCAGTGTCTTATAGGAAAAATGAAGGTGGGGCTGCCAGCACTATTCCTAGGCCTCTGTTTCCTTTTAAGGAAAACAAAGTAAAATGTTGTGAATGTATATGGCAGTTCTCTTATATACTATATATTAGTTTTGTAGGTGTTTCTGTGTGTGTGTGTGTTGGTGCATATCTGTGTGTGATCTTTGCTGTGTGTCTCTTGTATGGCTCTGCCTATCCCTCCCGGTTCCTCAACATCTCAGCTCTGATTGGTTGTGAAGGGACAGAGATACCAGCCCTTAATTGCAGCTCAGACTGCCATTGGTCATTATATCCGTCACAGTGATGGTCTTGGAATTGTCGGGGTAAATGAAGGTTGTGCAAAGATACACACACACATACATGGAGACACAAACAGTTTTGGTTGGGGTTCTGTCTTGGATAATTGGTTGGAAAAGCATCCAGTGGGATCAACCGGCTCTCCCTGTGGCCCCGGCTGCTATGGCAAATCAGGAGGCTCATGAACATGAAAGGCAGGGGATGATCACCGTGATATGAGCTTTGCAGTTAGAGGAGATCAATTTAGGCCGAGGAATCTCAGGCTTTAGTTATACAGTAAGAGCAATTTCTATAATCAAACACCAAGGACAAACTGCTGCAGCATGAAACACTGTTACAGCTTTTTTTAATTTGGTATAAACCTGAGGGGCTGAATTAGATTTGGTAAATGGATCCTGTTTATCTAGGAACTTATTTCAAGGATTGAACCACCAACGTTCTCCTTAGTGGACGACCCGCTATACCAACCGAGCCAAAGCCAGTCCATATCACTCACATGCACTGGAAATGCAAAAATAATGCAAACACACACGTATAGATGTGGTGTAGATGTAAACACCTTTACAGAACCATCCCTCAGGCCAGAAGACATTGGATCAAGTCCAGTATCATGGCAAGTTTCTTCTCTGCTGTAGTGTCCTTGAGCAGGATGATGCTAAATCCCCCCAAGCTCACCAGAGGGGTTTGGACTGTATAAGCTGACACTGCACACCGACTCTCCCGCCGAGTGGAAGAAGTGAGGATGAGTTTCTCCTCCGGGGGGGGGGGGGGGGGGGGGGGGGAGGGGATCGATAGGAGCATCACAACAAACGCTTTGGGCCGACTTCGCTCCCGGACACCCCCCTTCCTCCTAACACCTGTGGTGTGTTTGAAACAAAAGCACCATTTAGATCAAATGGGGGGGGGGGGGGGGGGGGGGGGGATAGTGATTCTGATGCAAAGCATGAAGACCAAAGAGATCAATTACAATTTACATTTTACAATATAGGCATTTAGCAGGTGCTGTAACCCGTGGAGGTTTCGAAGAAGTACAGCAGCAGAATTAGCTTCACTTCTAATTAGTCAGTACAGGCAGCCTGTGAACGGATGTGCGAAGGATGGCCTCAAACACAACCCCCTTGTCGTCGTTAAAAGCGTCTCGCTGTGTCACCTCATCATCACAGAAAGACACGGAACAACTCTAATTGCTGTTTCTGATTACTGTTTATACTGGAATCCTCTAAATATAGAGCACTTATAGTGATCACCATTGTAGAGTAGAGTGTGTGTGTTATACGGCAGCAACACTTACTTACAGGTCATCTAAACTGGATGTGGGTTAAGATGAATGTAAACAAACTTTACAAAGTGCATGATGATTATAAACAAATTTTTTTTCGAGTGCCTGAAACGGACAAGTTTGAAAAGTTATCTGTAAACTCTGGGGCTGCGTTCTGGTCCGCACGGGCAGTGACGGGGGTGATAACGCACTCATCTGCATTTGCTTCCTGATTGGTTCTTATCAGTCACGACTCAACCGCCAGCGGTGAATGCAAAACTTTGTTCGAAACTTGCTATCGGTAACAGTTCCATCTCGTTCTCCATCTGAGAAAAGAAATCCTCGCTTGTCCTTTTCACCGTTGCTGAGTATTTTTTGGAAGTGGACAAACTGCATCCCCTTTTACGTGGCCGTGCACATCCCCTGTACACGTGAATCGAGGGAGATGTGCTCTGGTGCGGAGCTATTGGAAATCTTTTTAGTTTCTAAATGCTGTTTTAAAGCATGGATGAAGATACACAGCGATGCACCTGGAATCAGGAGGAATGGAGGTTACGATGCTCCTGTCTTGTGCAGAGAGATAAGTCAGCATAATACCTGTTGCAGTGTATTCGTTTATTAGTTTAGCATCTCCTCCTCCTCCCTGTCTGCCACCATACACAGAGAGGCATAATTAAAAGCCTATATCAGCCCTTTAAGACCAATTAGTATGTTCTCTACCCCCCAACAGAATCCATTAACTGTCTGATGATGGTGCATAGTGGCTGCAAGATTTTTCATTTCTCTCATCTATTGTCGTTTTCTCAGATGAAGAGACACAATTACTGTTGAAAATAATGTTCATGTCCCTCAGTTCTATCTGTGAGTTATTTTCAAAAGGCTTTGTTGAAGCTGGGCCGACAAATGTGCTGGTGTGTATTCTCACATGTTGTTAAGTGATTTGGAGAGAAAATAACTATCGAGCTCTTGATCTCGTTGCGGCGCAGAGGTGAAAATCCAGGAGAACGCTGGTCTTGTATTGATTTAACCTGTTAAGTCGGGCGGTGTGGTAGCTCAGCGGTAACCGAGTATCCAGTCTGTCAGAGGACGCGGGTTCAAGATGGGCCTCACCCTGAATGTGAATACCAGCTCCCGGGGCGAGGCAGACCTGTGCCCTCCATGTGGGGGGGATTATGTTCCTAAAGCGGCACTATAAACTCCAGCAATGCGAAGCTGTGGGGCTTCCTGACAAATACGCAATTCAACTGTTAAGGCCCCGGGTACATTCGACGTATATCATGTACATCAGCATCAAAGAAAGCGGGAGATATCCGACCAAAGCTGACAGGGCTCTCGGAAGAAGGGACCCAGGAGCGTGACTCGGGAGGCAGATGTGAGAGTAAAGTCTTTACTTAGATAAAAACGAGGATACAGAAAGCCAAGCAGGCAAACAAAAGTACAAAGGGTCAGACGGAGGGGAAATCCAAACAAACTCTGGCGAGGGCCCAAATACACTATCAGGATCAAGACGAGCAGGTAGAGGACAGAGCGCTGGAGACAGTGTGGTGCAGAGCAAACTGAAACAGGGGGGGGGGGATGCTCAATGAGGGAATAAGCAGGTGTTTGTGGGTAAAACACAGCGGTAGAAACTGCACACACACCTGGAGTGAATGAATGAAAGGATGAATGAGCACAGCTGACCTACTTAGTGTCTCTTGTGCTGACATGTGGCTTATTCCTACAGTGATGTAAAGAAATAATATACTTAAGTAAAAGACTCTTTCAGCCACTGACACCTCTGGAAGGAACTGATGCATATTGGAACACTCATATTGGACTGGGGCCTCAGGTTCACACTATCAATTAAACTTATTAAAAAAAAAAGTGGGAAAAAAATAGTACTTAGTGCTGTTGAGTCCAGAATGAGTGTGTGTGTGTGTGTGTGTGTTTGTGTAGTTTTGTGTGTGTTTCTTTATGTGAAGGTAAAGTAACTACTTAGTCTCACACGCAACACATGCTGACTATTGTGTCGTGCTAATATTCTATCTTGTGCCGTCGTTTCTTGTGTTTTTTTGGGACTAACTTTTTTTTTACCGCCATACAATCCATGAAAGTATGATAAGATAAATTTAAATGTTCTGTCTTTTCTCTCCTCCAGGTTTTATCTACACATGTGGCGGTACGCTGAAAGGCAGAAACGGCAGTATAGAGTCGCCGGGCTTTCCCTACGGCTATCCCAACGGGGCCAACTGCACCTGGGTCATCGTCGGGGAGGAAGGAAGTAGAATCCAGCTCATCTTCTTGTCGTTCGCCATAGAGGAAGAATATGATTTCCTGTCCTTGTACGATGGACATCCCCATCCTGCTAACTTCAGGACCAGGTAGGAACCGTGATCTTTACTGTTTTCAATTTTTTTTAAACACATATCACCAAAATCATCTAAATTGAGGCTGTAAAGACAAATCCGAATCATATTTTCACAGGAAATCATTTGCTCTAATCTCCATGAAAACATAGCACGACACAAACACCTGATGTGGCTCGCAGCCCTTTGTGTATTATTAGGTCACTTTTCATCTGCGGCCAGGTTTAACTTCTTTCAAGCTGAAGATGAGATGCTTGTCTGTGTCGCTGCCAAACGCTGATGAGCTGTAATAAGCTACATCATATGTCATCATGTTCAAACACCTGGGATCGTGAATTCAGGCAAACAAAAGAAAACCAGGTGAAAATGCTTGTAAGTGCAAAAATTGAATAAATCCTCCTTTTGTAGAGACTTCTCTTTAATACCAACATTAATGCTCTAAAGATGTTCTACGTGCTGGGCTGGATTCAAATTACCTCGCATAGCAACAGGGTGCTGCCTGGCTGTAATACACAAATTGCCAAGGATTAATCAGTGCCACTGCAGTTTCCTCTTAGTTATTGAACTATTTTATTGAGTGCCTCTCTTTAGAAAACACAATACACAGGAAAAATAAATCATTTCAGGGAAAAGCTATTAAGCTCTCTTTGCCTCATGATTTTATCTGGCAATCGATAGAATCTGTCAATTACTCTGTTCACATTCTCTGGATTCTTTAAACCCTGCAATTACATTATTATGTTATTGCAGAGTTTATCTTTTTCGCATTTGAAAAAAAAAAACACAGATGGAGATTTGGTTGTTAGTGAAGTTTTTGCGGATGTTGTTGCACACAAAGTCCTCATCACTTCTCCACTGTCTCGATCTAAATGGCCTTTAGTTAGGGGAACTTTATTCACACAGAATAATTGGACTTAGATGTATTTTTCCCATAAAAGTCTGTGATAACATTTAATTCTACTGACTTAAAACAACTTTATTTTTTCTGTCAGTACATTTGAAAGCTCCACAAAATGGGCAAAACTGCATCCATGACTCGGCACAACGGTTTACAGATTAGCTGCTGCACTCCATCCTTGAACGAGGCTTCTCCGTCCTTCTCATGTCTTTCTGTGGAGGCTGCATCGTTTCGTGGATTCATGAATGTCGTCCTCTCGCGCCCTCTCCTCCAAGGCAGCAGCACGTTCTATTACACATCAGTCTGGGTAATGTCGGTCGAGAAAAGCTCAGTTTCTGGAAAAGACGGATGAATGAGATACACGGAGAAAAGATGCAAAGATCAGCACAATGTGCCTGAGAGAGGTTCATTTGTAGGGCACATGCCGAAGCTAACACATAGTACAACTGTACTTTATTTTCCTTCAGAGGGCAAAAGTATCTGGTTTGGTTTGATTTGTTGACATGTTGTGCTCACTGATATTTAATTAGCCAGTGGCTTTGATAAAGTAAGATGATCCAAATGGGTTTTATTCATCATGGCCAGTTTTCAGTAGTAGTTCAGGAACACTTTTGATCGAGACGGGGGCGGCTCGTCTTATTCTAATTCATTCTGCAACAGTTTTGGAATGAACCAAACAATTTTTTCAAACCTGACATTACAACGTAAGAGAACTGTCACTGGGTGTTTTGCTGCATTGTATAGCTGCGGTAATTTGCTCGCGTTAACATCCGTAAAGTGGTTACTGTCCACGCAGACAGTCGGACATCTCAGTCTAAACAGCAGTTACTAGAGTAAACGCAGGTAACTTGCAATTCAGTTCTCTCTCTCTCTCTCTCTCTCTCTCGCAAGTGAACTTGACTTCCACCCTTTAGTCTGTGTACTGTTACGCATGAGGCCGATGTCTGTGCACGCGCAGCCCCATTACCGCCACATATTGACTGAGTTCTGTGGGAAACGGTGCCCGGCACAACTAGCAGGAGACAACAAGGGAGGGAATACAAATTGGTTCTTTTTCACCTAATTACAGCCTGACCGTTCACTGTCACCTCGGGAGAATCTTTTGTCTCGAGTTGCTGCAACTGTCAGTGGGGCTCCGAGGAAGGTCAGGCAAGGATTTCTCATTCATGTGTGAGGCGACTGACACAGACGCGAGGCAGCACAGGGAAAGCTGGTTCGGTTCATTCGAGGGAAAAAAGGATTTGGGTCACGGAGAGATGAAATGACTCCTCTTGATACTCTGGTCGGTTGCTGAAAAGCAGCTCTGTGCCCGTAGGGAACGAACCATGTTCCTTTTGGTTCAATGGGCATAATGTCTTATCAGCCAGCTGCAATAATCAACCTTTCTCAGACAATCCGGTGGCTTTTAGTGTTCAGACTGCCATACAGAGTTAATTAAACAAGGGAGCAGAAGAACAGAGGGGAACGGCGGACGGCTGCCGTGAGATTTTTGCCACTTTTTGCTGTGATTTCTGTTGTGAGTCCCGGGAGGTGAAAGAGAGAGAGAACAAACAGACAGAAGGAGAGGGAAAGAAAAAGATGCCCTCTGTGCTATTACTGGTTGATTAGGATTTCCTGCTCATCTGAGATAACAGGAAATGATGTGCCGTATGAGCGGATAAGTTCACGTGCATGATGTGTCCGTGCGTGACGGAGATTTATGGCCGGCGTGCTCGCAATCGCCTCGCTAGTTAAGCCAAATTACCTCTGCTGTCTCATTCTTTCTTTCTCCTCCCTCCTCTAACTTTCCCACAAACACATGTGCATGGACACGAGGCCAAATGGTGATTAAAAGGTCAGATCCATTAACAGGAGAATGTAATTATTAGGGAGGGTGATTAACAAGGATCTCTCACACACACACACGTACACACACACACACACACACACACACACACACACACACACACACAAACTGTTGTCACTTGAACACGCACCTCTTCTTAACGCAGGCTGTCATTTCTCCCCCTTGGGGGGAGGGAGCAGTTCTCAATGGCTCAAAGATTTGTGAAGCTTTTACAGTGATGGCAGATGTGTCTAATTATTCTCGACATTCAAGCTGATGCTGCCTGTCGTCATTTAAAATCGAAGAATTAATGTTTAACAGCATTTAAACAATAATTAACATTGTACAGTATCTAAAGGTTACAGTATTTACATTGAGAATTCCCAGTGTCCTTGAACATTATGTTGACAGTTGAAGATGATCTGAGATAATATTTAAGTCTATTGTCAACCATTACTGCCAGTGTTAACCTTTAGGATTGGAGACTGGATAATGATTCTTCTCAGGCTACGTATTTTCTACCAGTTAATAGTGTTTCCTCAGAATGTCTCACCTTGTTATCAGTAGCCTGCTGGTGATGAATTTCATACTTGTTTGTCGTCAGTTGATATGTTTTTATATTCCCTCCAGATTATGTCAGTATGAGGTTAAACCCTTTTAGTTTTATGAACCGTAATCCGATAAACACAAACATAACTGTGATACTAGTGTGCACATAAACTAAATGTATAGACAGAGGCACTAAAGGGAGATGAAGAAGGAAACGGTTGCCAGAGAGAGGCAGAGTTAAAAAAAAAAAAAAGACGATGACTGATCATTATTATGAATTATATGTGAGCCTCCTGAGGTGTGCTGGAAACCGACAGGGTGACATTTTGAAATGAAATGTATTAATTGTCTTCATTGGACACTTGTCACATTATGTTGTTGGCTCTGCAGCATGTGGTCTGAACCTATGTTTGTTTTTCATTTATTTGAAATGCCAGTTCAGTTTAGTCATTTCTGATTATTAAACGAGTTCTCAGCAAAGCTTCACTTAGAAACGTCAAGGAAATTCATTTCAACAGCCTCAATGAACGCCGGAGTAACCTTAAATAAATACGGCATGAACGAGTGGTGTGTTTGGACAAGCATACATTTTCCTTCTATTCATAAGAACGACATTTTAATCATTTCTGTGCGGCCGGCAGACGAGGTGCTGTTTGACGGGTTTGTTGGAAATCAGCATTCCCTTGTTGCCTCAGGTGTTTTCTCCCTGTCGCTGTGCGGAGCTGGAGCCGGTGTCCTCCCGTGTCACAAGCTGCCATTTGAAATGACTGGCGTTCTGTCACCCTCTGATGTTTTGTCAGTGCAAACGCGGCAGCCGGCCAAGGCAGCGGCACATAACTCGTCGGGTCTCGAAGACGTGAGTCGACTTTGGAAAGTTTAACGGCTGTCAGAGAATTAATAACGTGTGAGCGCCGAGCGAGCGCTGGAGAGTTTTCGGTCATGGATGGACAGATGGATGAAATGCAAATACTAAGTGATGTAAGACACAGCGTGAGATTTCCTCAGTCTGTTAAGATCAAAACAGGAAATGACCCGATTTGGTTCCTATGCTTCTTGTGTTCAAAAACCTGAACAGAAGCTTTGTATTTGTCATCCGGGGAAATAAAATCAAATGTTTAATTGAAACAAAAAGGGGGTCAGAGAATTTTGAAAGAAACTCACACAGACAGGAAATCATCACGGGGTTTTCGGAGAATGATAAATCAATCCACAGGAAGTGTCTCGGAAAAAGAATAATTGAGAGCAATTCAATGACTTACTTAGACGTTACTTTTTCACTACTTTGTCAATAACAATCTTCCCCCCCAGAACCTGAAAATGTGGTCATATATAAAAACGTATAACCACGGGGAGGCTGCTTCGAGGAGGAAGTGTTTACGATAACCCACATCTCAGCAGGAAGCATTTTCCAGAAACAAAATCAATAACACAAAAACCGGATTCATTTATGTGAGATATAACAAAGTGGAAAATGTGGTAAGGTTAGTGTGAAGCTAATTGATACTGGATCCCCACAATCTTACAATGGAGACATAGAGGCTCTGATAGGTGTCATATATTCCAGGGTAATCATTAATCTGTATATGTCTTCTCTCTCTTTTGACATTTTTCTAATTATCAAATATCCTCCATTTCATAAACTATTTGGTGTCCATCTATTCAAACCTTTCTGTGTAGACTTTAGTTTCCACCGTAGCCATCGTCATGTTTTTTTTTTTCACTCGCACACCTGAGATTTAAAGTTGCTTTACGGAGTGAAACTGCAAAGTCAGACTCGCAAAGGAGCGACTGCAGCTGTGTGAGGTCACAGATGAATATTTGATCAATGCAATCTGTCAATCTGTCTGCTCCATCCAGCCGCTGTATTTGTTTGGTGCACGGAAGAATCCGCTCTTATAACATTTACCAAAGTAAACCAGGTTTGTGTGGCTGCATGTCGACACCCTGGCTGGATTTGATGCAGATAATCTCGGACTCTTATTGTCTGGAATGTGGTTACATCTATGGATTGTATTTGCTGTGTGTACCACGGGGATGAAAAACACCGGGACTTGAAAGAGTTTTGTTTGTGGCATCGGTGAAATGCAGACTCTCCCAGGCTCATGTAAAACTACATATTAAACACTCTCCCCTTTAAAACATCAATACTTATTTGATCATCCTTATGATCCTTATGAAACAATTCTCCTAATTCAATGATGTAAATCATAAACCCGCTGTTGCTTGTGGTTTGTTTTTTCCTCTGACGAGTCATATGTCCATCTAACAGCCCGAGGGTGCACTTCAACTTGTTGTACATTATTTATGTTGTGGGGATTTCAAAAGCCTCTTTGGCTGGACCGCAACATCGAGGCCAGTCTTAGGAACACAGATGTCCTTGACTCCATGAAAGGGAAGGACCCCATTGGTCAGTGTCGCATGGTGAAGTTGCAGATTTTGGGGACACTTTAGCTCATGGAATAAGGGAAACGGGAATCAAACCGCTTGCCTTCTGGTTAGTGGACGATCCGCTCTATCTCCTTATCCACAGCCGCAAGTGCAGGTTAGGTTTGGGATAACAATCGACAGAGCAGGCACCTCATTTTGTCAGGTGTCATTGACGCGGCTCCGTGATGGGAGAGTTATCTGGGAGTCCCGGGGGCAGCTGGAGGAGCTGGGACAGGGACATCCATCTTCAGGCAGGTCAGTCGGTGAGTGACAGAGGTTACAGGGGAGGGAGGAAGGGCTGTAGGGCAAGGTAAGAGGGCAGATGCCCCCCCCCCCCCCCCCCCCCCACCCCTGCTGCTTTACTCTGCAGTCTGAGCTGTGCAAGCCCACCATTAGACTGTCACTGTTTGTTCTTTAATGATGGCAGTGATTAGGTTGAACAGCCCTGTGGGACACTGTTGAATGAGTGTGGGATAGAGATGCTGTCGCTCTGCGGATACTGAATCATCCCTGTCATTGTGTATTGTGTCATTATCCTCATTACGGCTTATTTTGGGACAACCTTGAGAACCTAACTAGCCAAAATAAACACATCATATCATGGCAACGCCGGTGAATCAGGGCTATTGAGTCGCCTGGTAAGTTTAGTCTCTCAGGGCTCACTCCCACACGTTTTGTGTGACATGCCTTCATGCTCCGTGTCACACTGTCAGGTTCCCTGAATGAATCAGTCAGCACCACTAGTCACTGTTTCTTCTTCCCTGCTTCAGATCTTACTCGTTTATAACCGAGAAAATGGTCTGGATTACAAGAAACCAACCTGTTTTTTAATGCTGTTGCCAAATCCGGCTAATGTGACTGCTCTGACCTTTTTCTAACATTGGTAAACATAATCGCACTAAGTTGTTTTTCTGATTGTCACCTCTGTTGCTTCAGATGAGTTTGCCAAAACCCCCAAAAAAGAGGAGACAGAGGGAAACTAGCAGATGAGGAGAGAAGTGGAGAGTTTACCAGAGGAAAAGGATGAGGAGGGTAGAAATGGATGAGCAAACAGAGGAAGCCCCGGAAGAAAGGAAAGATGCTCAGGGAACCAATATAGAAGCATCACAGCAAACTTTCCCTTGCGATCCTTAAAATAAATGTGTTGGGTAAAATGTGGAACCAAACAATGAACGTAATGCAAATTATTTATAGAGTTTAGGCATTGTAATGCCCAGAGGAGAGGTGTCGTCTGAGGTTTTCTTTTTTTAGGTTAAGAGTCTGCTTAGAGGAGCATGAGCAGCATTTGCAGACGGTGATTCGCGAAGGCTTCTCGCTGATACAAGGCTGCAGATATGTTGGGTCTTTTAAGGCTCTGTGAGTGTGAGTTCATTTTTTTTCGCGAAACAAGTTGCAGCTTGAATCCCGAGTCTTGGTTTGACCTGTTTTCAATGTGCTCTGTCCATCTGATCATACAACTGTCAAGTCAAACATTCACCTCCTTAGATCTCAGTGATGTTTGGAATGGGAATATAATTCTTAATTGGGCCTTTAGCTCTGACTCTAACATTCACAAAGTGCTTTTCTAGTCTTAATGACCAACCACCTTTTTGTGTATTCACACACACATTCATACACTCCATCTATGTTCACTCCATCAGTTTCTTGCCCAATGGCACTTCGGCAGACAGAATGGGGAAGACTGGGGCTAAACCGCCGACCTTCAGGATAGAGGACGGATCTCATATATATGTTCATGAGCTTACTTTTGTCACCTAAGTTCTGTTTGGTTGTTTATCTACAGTGGAAGCGAGTCACATGGACAAAAAGAAGGATCTTTAAAATTCCACTTTCTTTTGCATTGCTACACATCGTCCAGTTCATTTCTTGGGACATGTTCTGGATTTGCCCTAGTTTGTATCTGCAACCCTCCAATTTTACACCTGGCTAATTAATTGTTTTATTTAAACCCTCCTGCACCTACACACACATCTCTACATACACATACAGAGACACAGAAGCCCACTACACACCAGCACAGAGGGAAAATGGGCAGAAACACAAAGGGCGACAGTGTGTGATTGGTGTGAAAATAAGTAAATATGGGCTTTGATGTCGGGCGCGCTCTTTCGGGAAGAAGCCAAGAGGTGTATATGTAGATGTGTGTGTGTGTGTGTGTGTGTGTGTGTGTGTGTGTGTGTGTGTGTGTGTGTGTGTGTATGTAACAGAGAGAGTGAGCAGTTTGTGCGGGTGTGAACCGAGGTGTGTTTACCCCTGAGGTAGTCGTATTTCATCTCTTCCTGCATCAGTTCTGCCCTGTAGGGGGTAAGAGGTATGTCTGTATGTGTGTGCGCTGGGAGATCAAAATAGCTGCGCTCAGGTTAAAAAGACAGGAAGGAAGAGAGAAAGAACTTTCTTTTTCCCCTCCTTTTTTGTGCCCTTTTTTTGCAAAGCTTTCCTCCCGACATGCTCCCGTGCACGACCCACAGACCTGCAGGTTCCTGCTTTATTCAGAATCACAATTACTTTATATTTTCCCACTGCATAAAATCACTGTCTTTTATCAAGCTGTTGCTGAAACATGAATAAATGATTGCTATTTGCACCGCACATGACCTCAAGCACTCAGGGAGTTGTAGCCGCTGGTTTGCAATAAAAAAAATGGTTAAAGTGGTTGTGCGCATACAGCATGTACACAATAAATAATGTAAATCCCTTGTTAGATATCCTTCCCAAACAAATTGTGAGGAGGAACATGAACCGAATCGACACTGTCACACAAGTAAACGGGCTTTGAAAAAGCAACTTTCTCTCTGCACCTACTTTTTAATACAGTAAACCACATTGTGGCACAGCAGGTGTCCATCAGGTGCCCAATTTGGTGCAAATGGCCGTTTGCAAGAAAACTCGGAGACGCAAAGATACTGTGCGGACCTGCCTTCATTTGTGCATAATTGCCAAGCCTTGCACAATGCGCGAGAGGAACCACTGTGTGTGTTTATGTGTGTGTGTGTGTGTGTGTGTGCGTGTGTGCCTGTCTGTGTTTCCATTTGAAGCCGCGGAGCTATTTTCAACTATTTATGAAATGAGTAATGTTTATTGTGAATGCAGAGCTTTATAGACGTGTTATTTCATCCAAGGCCACAACTTGCTTTTATTTAACTTATGCGGAGATTGTTTATTTGCATTCCACATCACGGTACACAGACACACAGGGACGTGAGAAGAGGGGTGTTATAAATTCATATAACTATAATTTCCTGACGGATTTAGCTCATCCGTCGTTACTCGTCTTCTTCAAACAACATAATTTCTCATTGTCACTCTCTCTCCATCACGGTCCGTTCGTCTGGATTCACGCCCTCAGTTCGTTATCGCTCCTGCGGTGAAACACAGTCACTGGTATCGTTCCTCTTTCACACAATCTGTCTCCGCTTTTTCGGCCTTTTTTTCGAACGGATGTACTTCACTCTCTCATCTCTCTGTTTCTTAATGTCTGTCTCTCATCCCCTCCGTGCGTCTCTCTTTTCTCAATATTAATTCACCGCCCCTCCGCGCTCCCCCCCACCACCACCCCATCTGTTTCTCTCTCAATTCTTCCCATAAATGTCATTAATTCGGCGCTGATAACCGGCTCTGTTCTTTTCAGCCCAGCCTGGTGCAGATTATAATTATAATCATTACATTGTGCTGTACAATATTCAGGAGTCAAATCCCCTGGTGATATATCTCTCTTGAGTCTTTCGGAGCTCCTGTTCTTTGTGGCGTATTGTGCCAACAATAGCCTGTAGAGATTATGTCTGCTTGCAGCTAATACACCTGTGACTGGCATTAATTGATTCAACCCCCCCTTTCATTTTCTCCTGGAGTGGTCCGTCCAGTCATGTGAGTGAAATGCTGTGTCACACCACATGCTATAACCTGCCCATTAGGACGTTGGGATTTAAATATGTAATATCTGTCAACGCTTTTATAGGTTATACGTATCGCACTCAAATGACGAGAGGAAGCTGATTTGCCGACATTATCGTTTCTCTCCATATTTCTACCAAATCTATATGCACCATATACTTTCATAACTTTCCAGCTTTTGCCTTATAGGTGTAACAGCCTGTAGCGAGAGGCATAGCTGGGTTTAAACTGCATTTAAAGTCTCCTCCAATGATAACAAAGCCTTGTAAATTGGACTCAATGGGGAAGAGATCTTCAAACACACCGACAAGGCTTCAAGTGAGCCTGAGCTATTCCAACTGGGTCTCCGATTGTTTTCAAAGTTTGAAACAGTATTGTTGTCTGAATAATAAGCGCACCGCTGGCATAATTATTTTATGATGCATATATTACTTGACCAGGCCATCTGCGCTGAACCAATTTAATATCTGAAGCCGTCAGATGTGTTTCTGGAGGAAAAACTGCTTTTGATTTACGCCGTTTGATCGTCAGTGAGTCTGGTCAACTTTATTTGTCCCCTAGCGTTTGAACTTGTGACTTATTTTTTAAAGACATTCTGAGGTATTGTGTTTGCTCCACTCAGTCAAACACATAGACAGGAAAGTAATAGTTTTGAGCTTGAGTATTTAGTTTTTCGACAAATGAATTACCCCATGTTTCAGAATAAACTCACAGTCATTACGTCTTGATGGATTGATGACGTATTCTTTGTAACTGTAATGTAGGTGATGTGCAATCACTGTATTATAAGTCAGAGTTTCACATTTTCTCCTTCCTGTTCTTTAATCATGAGGATATAAAAAGGTTCCAAGAAAAAAAATTCTAACAAATAACCAATAATTGGTATTACCACTGACTCCATACTAATTAGCTATTTGTTGGCAATATGACCCTGTTAGAAGGACAAAGAACCTACAGTTCATTAATATTCATGGTTGGCTTTACATAATACGAGCGAGACACACACACATTCTTGCATTTGGCACTCGTCGTGAAACCTTTAGCTCGTCATTCGGGCCATAATGTGGCAATAAAGAAGGTAATTGTGTGTGTGTGTGTGTGTGTGACAAGTTCACGGTCATTATGTATCCTGTGTTTTCTGTGCTTTTGTAATTAAAGCAGCAACAACAAAGCCTTTTGGGCACAGAGAGAGGATCACAGGCTGTGTATCACGGTTTTATTGATAAGTGATTAAGTCCACGCTATCCTTACTCTAAACCTTTTGTTCCTACCGAATTTGAAAAGGAAAGCCTAATAAAGGTTCTTTGATCTTACATATGTTGAGTTGTGCGTACACCGGTGACACCCACGTAGCCTTGTTCCTGGCTGTATCTACTTAACCTTGCTCGTTTGTGATAGTCGGCTAATGAGAAGTCAGGGCAGTGTAACAAGTCAGCCAGTATACCTTGGATGACTCTCCTGTCTGATTATATTGACAGTTTAGTGTGTGTGTGTGTGTGTGTGTGTGTGTGTGTGTGTGTGTGTGTTATAGAGAAAGAGTGAGAGAAATCCCAGTAATCCCAGTAGCTAAACTGGTAATCCCTTCAAGCTGCCCATTAGCTCCTTGACACACGCACACATGCACATGCACACACACACACACACACACACACACACACACACACACACACACACACACACACACACACACACACACACACACACACACACACACAGGACCACCGGTTCCTCCAGGGCAGTCACCCAGGTGACAGGCAGACTGTTCCTCAGGGAGGGATCACTATGATCAGCCACAGAGCTGGCCCACTGCCCCCGGAGGAGGTAATGGAGACACTGGCTGGCAATACATACAGATTAAAGGGGGGGAGACAAAGGCAGAGGGGGAGACGAGGAGGAAAAAACCTGAGAAAGGGAAGGTGAGAGGAAGGTAGGGCCGACTGGGAGGACTGGAGGGGAGACGGGGAAACAGGGGAAATTGTCTGTCGAAGGTACAAAGAATACAGAACAAGGATTAAGGGGACAAGGAAAAGTAATTGTCAATGTTCTGCTCATTAAACTGACCTCAGCATTGGTTGAGCTTATTTAGAGAGCTTGAAGCTGCTGGATACTTTCCACTCAAACTAGTGGGCCTAAGAACACCAGATTTATTCTCAGAGTTGTTCATACAAACACTTTCTCTGTATATTCCTCGCTGCTGTTTCTAGCTGTGAAATGGCATCCGCTGATCTGCTCTGCAATGTTTCCCTTTGAGTTAGCTTCCTCCAACCAAGAAATCATGGAATGGACTTTCTGAAAAACACGGTGCCTTTGTTGATATCACGTCTTTGTTCCTGAAATGCTTCTCCTCCTCCTTTGATGTGATGTGAGAATTAGTGATTGAACTCCCATGGCCCTTGAGACTTGTAAAAAACTGTACCTGTCGCAAGTTTTAAAAAAGCGCTCTTCGTTTCCTGCAAACACTTTTCGTGAGTAGAGAATGTGGCATTGGTTGAGACAGCACCACCTTGCTGGAGTCTCCTCACCACCCACAATCCCTCTGGAGTTTAGTAGTGAACCGCGTGGGCAGGAGGAGACATGCTTCTCTCATTATATGGAGAAAACCAAACAGGAAGCTCTACTGTTGGGAGCTATTTATTTTCGAACGCCGCACCCGTCAGTACTCCACACTGACGTGGGACGACAGTTTTTAGTGTGGCACATAAAAACAAACAGTGAGACACGGTAACAATGACTTATTCACGCTGCGAGCGCGCTGCTTCGGTTTTCATGCACCTCTTTGTCTCAACCCCCAGTTTTCAACAAAATGTAAGAGACTGTGTCGTCACTTGTTTCAGGGGCAGAGCACGGATCATCCACTTGTTTCCCAATAGATACAATCATTGGTTTTCTCGTTCAACAAAAGATCAGCAGGAAAGGTTATACTATACATTTCTAGAAATGTGCATGATGAGAATTTGTATCAAACATGAGTCACACCTACTCAGCCAGAAAGTCACTGTTAGAGTCAAATCCCCATTTAGCCTCTGTGTTAGTTTTCAGTTTATTTAAATCTCCATAAACAAATACAAAACATGTACAACAATGCTGCCCTTGACAGCCTCAAGAAAACAATAGAATCACAATATGTGTGTGACTTTTGGGCAGAGCTGGGCCCTGTCCCTTAAAAAGGAAACATGTGATGTACAATCTGTTTAGTCAGATGGTTCAACCCCCTGTTCGACAGTGGGATACTGTGAAAACAATTAAATGGTATAATATTGTAGTCTCGGTCAAATGTCTTCTTATTCGGAACAGTTTGTGCAGGCGTACCTTTGTGTCCTGATGGGGATCCAAACTAGTTAAGCAGAGAGATTGATGCTCGCGAGGACGTAGAGCAAAAGGTCGTCTGCATATAAAGACACTTTGTTCTCTGTACGCCTCTCAAATGCTGGTATTATCTGCGGTGTTACAAAGAGCAACTGCCAGCGGTCCGGTAGCTCGTTGGAAGAGGATTGGCTTTGACAGAACTTGACAGATTCCACAGCCTGGAGCCAAACTTGAAATAAAACCGTTGTTGGTACTAATCGTTGCATTGAGGGATGTTTATTATTAATTTATTTCCTGCTATAAACAATGGCATCTACTCCACATTCTCCAACTTATACAGACGTGCTGACCTGTCTCTGTCAAACGCCTTGTTGGTTTCTCAGGATGCAATACACAGATTGAGACAACGGTATATAAAACAGATGTAAGAACAAAAAGGGAGTGAGGACTTGGAATGTAGCCTGGATTTACACTGGACAGTTTGTAAAGAATTGGGCTGATAATGTCTCCGACCCAGTTTCTTTTAAGTTTGCAAAGATGCCTAGGATTTTTTTTCACTTCAGTTATGGTGCATTTCATTTCTCCCCAAGTGCTGAACACATTTGAGTGTATTTTCACTCACAGTCTAGCTATTCAGGACAAGATGTGTATATGTAGATGTCTGCCCCAATAACATCTCACTCTGACATTCCACAGGATGAAACTGCTTTAACTGCATCCTAGTGAAACCTTTTAACTTCTACAGCACCATTTTACGTGGCAAATTGGTTAGTCGCTCACATACAAAGTTGATGGATGCTCATGTTTTGAAATGACTTGAAGCAAACTAAACTAAACTCTTTGAATCTCCAGCCTGGAGGCGGATCGAGCGAAGGAGCACTGACATAAAGGCCCAGACACAGACAGAGTGGCAACAATGTGTTTCTCTCTGCTCGGCTGCTCTCTCCATTATCCTTCAAGACAGAAATACAAGAATTCAATTAAAAGACCATGTACTGACCTTAACACACATGCACATGCGTGAACACACACAGTGCTGATGTATCAATTAATCACTGTCTGTCATCTGACCATTATAGCCTATGTATTCTCACTGGACCATGGGAATTATAAACCATGTGTGTACGTGCGTCTTTGGAGAATGTCATTCTTCTCTATAATGACCATTGTTTCGCCCAGCATTTTTTAAATGTTAGCTCAAGCAGGCCCCATAATAGGTCTATTTTTGTGTGTGGTTAGTGTGTGTGTGTGTTTGTTTGTGGCACCTGTGTGTGTGTGTGTGTGTCCGAGTCATTAGTATGCAGAACTGCGTGCGGCCCCTTGTTTTATTAAACATTAAAACCAGATGACAGAATATGACCTGAGCCCTGGAGCTAAAGCTAACATCCTTGGACACACTCAGAGAAACACACACATTCAAACTGGCAACTTCAAGACACCCACACACAAAACTTTGAATAAAAAAAGCTGAAGCTGTTTTGTATTTTAATATTTGAGCAGGACAAAGGATGTCATTTATTTTCACACAAAAGCAAATTAAAGTCACCGACTCTGGCCGGCTCATTGCTGTTGATGTCATGATCTGAAAAGGGACTGAGGGAATTTGCTGGCTTTGTGGATTGTGATTTGACCACTGCCTAATTTATTCAGACTGCCACACTAAATAAAATAGGTAGAGCTGATTATAACAATAAATATGGTACATGTCAATCTGGACATTTGCTTTCAATGTTACTTTTATTTGACTCTAATCTATTATAACTCTAATTATCAAAATATCTCCCAAACGTCACCTACAAATGAAGCCCCCCCCCAAAAAAAAGCTATCTTATGAATAGAACGTGTATTTTCAGTCTCTCAGTAGAGCAAAGTGCAATTCGATATCAAACCGAACAAACCTCCCATCTATCCCCAGGTTCAATATATGGTATCATGGCAAGTAGCTCAGTGAGGAGTGTGAACGGTCTCATCTGATTGATTTCACTCCATCAGCAGACTGGTCCAGTATCCCCCCCATGTCAAGGCTCCAAACTCATGATGCTGAACCTTTCTCACTCTCTGATCACTCATTTGTTATCTGGCATTTCAAAATCCACGTATTTACCGTATGCGTCCGGTTTCGATTGTTCCCTCGACTAGAACGTTACGACAATTAAGTCCAGTGTTGTCTCATTGTGTTTGACATTTAAAAGGCTTCGCACAAATCTACAGGATGTAGAAAGAAAGCTGTCCACGTGCAGCACTTCCTGCTAACTGAACTCGAGAGCACTGCAAAGACGAAGGTACACTTATAAAGTGGAGCCCTGCCTTGACGGCTGCATTGAAAGCACAACAGCTTTTATAACAACACAAGAAACTACAGATGATGCAAGTGATTGTCTGCTTTCTTTTCTTCTGTCCCTGCAGCAATCTGCCAGCTTTTTGAACATACACCTCTCTGCCAAAGCTATAAAAAGTTATCTTTCTCACAGTGATGTTATAGCATTTGCGTACTTGAGTGTATTCACACAAAAGGAAATGTCCTCCAACTTTGTGGCAACGATGGTCTGCTCCATTAAATCAAATAGAGTAGGTTCTGTCTAACTTAATGTGTAGCCCCCACCAGGCTGTAAAACAGGGTTTCACTGCCCCTGGCCGGATGCTCAGTCTGTGGTTGCACCTGTAATATCACCGCAGTGGGAGACAAGTCAATGCACTGGGAGACCTAAAGGCAATAGATTTATGTCGGGTGGTATCCAGTTGTAAAAAGGCATTTTTTTTAGGACAAACTGCAAATATGCAAAAGTTCAGTTGGCCAAACGAGGAAAGAGACGTTTCAAAGCAGCTGAACTCGCTGCACATCCTCTCCGCCCTGTGTTTTGTTTCCATATTGTATATTGAATCAAGCTTCTGGCAAACTGCCGAGCTCATTTGTAAAGAGTGCTTCCAGAAATGTCTTGATTTTTTTTGGGCAAATTGATTGAAAGACTCACAAGAGGTGATTTATTATATATGAAGAAACTGAATCTAGGGTAGATACGGATAGACCCACATCCCCTGACCCTCACCACTGCCTGGAGGCACAATTTTGTTTTTCCAATTACGTTTTTGTGTTTTTAAACGACGCTGCAGCTTGCTGGAACTGTAACACATTCTCTCCGTTTGTTTATTTATTTTTTGCATTATGATAATTGCATCCTTTTATTTGGCCCATTTTGTTTTATCCAGAGACTTCACACGAGGAGCACAATGGTGTGGAGAATATGCCTGTGGTTTTGTTATCACTGTTTTGTTATTTTCTATTCGGATTTGTGTTTGCAATAAACAGGAGAAATGGGCCAAAAGCCTCAAGGCAACACGCCATGTTAGCATGCAGGCATGTACATCTGAGTGTTTGCCAACATTAGTACGCTGAATGTGTGCGTAGGTTTAATACTCTTTGTTTGTCTGTGTGTTAGTGTGTGTGTGTGTGTGTCTGTCGACTGTTCGGCTCTGTGACACTTTATGTTGTGTAGTTGCCTCTAACAAGTCTAAGAAGTAGTTATTACCGCAGGCAAGGTTACAGACACACACACACAAAGGAGTACAAGGTTGTTTGTTGCAGTAAAACATGATAGCTGACCTCCAGAAAACATCTTAATGTTATCGCTCTTATCTGGAGCTGAGGCGCGTTTGACTGAGAACTAGACTCAGAGGTTCCCCTGCGAGCCAAGTTGTCCTGTTCACTGTAGCACAATTAAATGAATCACACCGCGTATTAATACATTATTGTTTGAGGGGGTAAACAAGTTGTGTACACAGAAAACGCAGTCGGGATTAAGAACAGGTGTATTCCATGCTGCGTCTCTTCATTTACCTTGGAGCCAGTGACACGCGATAGTTAAACTGATTATTAACAGCAAGTGCAGACGACCAAACTCTTATGTATCCCATTCAGTCTGTCCCAGGAGAAGTAAGAAGTTCTATCTTCAGCATTATACAGTATTTGTATTATATATCCAAATAATTAAAGTATAGTATTTCTTCTGCAATTGTCAGGTAATGATTCTCTCTACCCCTCCTGCGCTTCATAGTGAACTTTGGTGCAGCGATGCATCAGTTGGGTTCGATCAGAACATCACTTGGTCGTGAGTTATGGAATAGAATGGGTCTAGATATCAGTGTTTTCTGCATGTGTCGAATATTCAAGTTGAATATAGTACCAGTTTGTTTTTTTGTGTGTGGTAAGGTATTGTTGGTCATCTGAGTTTTAACCCACGACTCCAGCATTCTCCCCCAGTCTAAAGACATGCAGGTTCGATTGCATGATGTGGGTGTCAATGGGAGCATGAATGGTTGTTTGTCTCTGTGCGTTCTCCCTGTGATCGAGTGGCGACCTGTGTGCCCCGCCTCTCACCCAGTGTCAGCTGTGATTGGCTCCAGCCCCCCCCCCCCCCCCCCCTGGATACACTGTATAGATAATAGATGTATGGATGATTTATTCACACTGTAAAACCTAATTTACATTGTCATATCAGTTTTACGGTAATTTATTTCCCCGCTGTCAATTCACCATCATGGTTGGCAGCAAAATTTATCATTTTAACAGTAACATTTCTAATAAAACTGAATAAATCAGCTTTAATATTTTTTTAATGACATCACAAAAATATGTTTCCATACCATTTCTACATTGCTGGAGAATGTGTGTCTGCTCTGATATGTTGTGTGTGTGTGTGTGTGTGTGTCTGTGTGTGTATATACATCCCTCATCATATTTCTTCTCCCACATTCTCCCTCCGCCTCTCATCGTCCCATCTCATCCTCTTTCCTTCTCGTCTTCCTCCATCCATATATCTCTCTAACGGCTGCCCCTTTAAGGCGCTGTCAGCCCTGACACCTCCCCTTTAAAGGCCATGAGGGACGCATGCAATCTGTCTCGACCCATCTACACAACACAGGTGTGTGCACTCGCCACATTTGCGTGCGTCCCACATTAATGTGTGTGTCCTTTCCCGTCCGTGTGTTCATGGGTTTGGCCCTTTCTACATTATGCATGTCAGGTTTAACAGTAAGTGATGGCGGCGCCAGCAGCCTAAACAAGCTTTTTGCTCAGGGGGGCAGCACTTCCTATCTATCTAACTGCCTGAGAGAGAGAAGGACATAGGGAGACAGAGGAGGGATGGGGGGGGGGGGGGGGACGACAACATTTATCATTTAATAGTGAAAGCAACTATTCCTCTCTCGACAGTGGAAGGGTACCGTTGTGTTAGAGGTCTTAGGAGGGAAACTGACTCAGTAGAAATAGGTCTGTTTAAAATAAGTGTTAAATATGTTCTGGTTCCGACAGAGTGGATCCAGGTACTGGCCTGTGTTTCAGCCAGTGTCTGTTGAATGCAGAATGCAGGATGTGAAAATATGCGAAGTTAACATTATAAATGTATAAATATGTTAGTGCTGAATTATTTTAAGCCGGATATACAGAGCAGCTTAGGACTGGCCTCCATTACATCAAAAAATGACTCTTTAGCTCACATCTTGACAATCTGGTTGATAAATTCAAATCCCAAACTGTCTATAGAAATGATGTCTCCCCAGAAGTGCCTCCTCCATGTTAACATATGGACATGGACCAAAATACGTTTTATGTAGCTCTAATTACACTGATGTTTGTTCAAGTGTTAATTTAGTAATTTGATGTGACACTGAGATTGACTCACGATTGGTCAAACACCTGTATAAAGGATATTTTAGCTTAGATTCTGGTTAGTAGGAGGAGGTAGAGATGTGTCGTCTATGTCTAAGGTTAAAATAAATAGGCAGATTGACTGAATATAAAGCAGAACATGTGTAAAATATATAGTTACTAATGTCAGAGCTTTCATCCTAAACACACATTCAATTACAGACCATTTAGAATGCTCGAAATCTGCATAAAAAGCCGCCAGACCAAGCATTTGATTCCACTCCACAATTATGGATTGGCTCCTTAATGTGCGTCTGCTAATGTCCCTCTGAGTCTCTGCATGTTTGTCTTGGGACCTCTGGGGCTGACAGGGAGGTTAATCCACTATTCAACCCCAGTGTCTCTCCTCGGGGGTGCACACAGAGAGCAGCGGTGCTCTCCGTCACCTCCAAAGCTCTGGGATGAGAGCCCCCCTCCTCGTCTTCCTCCTCCTCCTCCTCCTCCACCTCCCTCCTCTCTGCATGATGCGCCACAAAAAGGGCTTATCGTCCCTGAACATCTCAGCAATGCTCAGACGGATGGGAGGAATAGATGTTTGCACTGGCGGGCGCCAATAACTGTGACAAAGACACAAACACACACACACAGACACACACACACACACACACGTATACATATATATACTGTGTGGTCAGGCACTTGCCTAGGAGCCCTTCAGACACACACTGCTGACATATGGCTGGATATAAGGAGGGACTGCACATGCTGGCTGGTGCCCAGATTTAATATTTTATTTACTCTCAGACAAACACGCGTGTTGGCGAGCATCTACACAAACCAACAGACAAAACTCCCTACCACTACTGGATGCTATCTGCTGGAAGGAAATTGGTTTTCTCCCATTCTGACTTTCAGTCTGGTGTCGCTGTGAGTGTGTCCATGGGCATTCAAGCATTAGGAGTGTGTGCACGGGGGTCGACAAGGTTTACTCTTGGCCTATTTTGCAAGCCAATCTGTGCGGGTTCGTCTTTTATTCGTTTTTCAGAGGTCATTGAATCAGAATATTTGTTCTTTTATTCAGTGTCGTGGTTAAATACTCGACCTTTTCTCCCCCCCGGCAGATGTTTCATTCATTTCTAATTTTCAGGGTATTTGCACGGCGACGGTGAACGAGTATTCAGTTACACTCGAATTCCCTCCTGCTGTCTGGTGGTCATATTGAGAGTTTTACTCGTCTTATCGTACATTTTAGAGACTTCAAGAGCAAACATCTCTTTTTCGACTTCCACTCACTCTTTGCCCCCCCCCCCGCTCTCTCTCTCCCCCGATCTGTGATGAATGGATCCAGTCAATGAGTGGGGTGTGAGGGTGACCTGGCAAAGGGGGGGGGGAGATGTGTCTTTGTGGGTTTTTGGTCGTCCGTGCCTCTAAATTTACGTGTGTGTGACTAATGTAATGGATGGCATGCCAACGTGGTCAAGGACCCCACACTACTCACACACACACACACACACACACACACACACACACACACACACACACACACACACACACACACACACACACACACACACACACACACACACAAACACACACACATTCAATTACACCAGCACATGGAAGCAGACAGGGTGGGCAGAGAATGAGTGATTTATAAGACACACCAGTGACTATTGACCACATGTACAGTAACCTGAAAAATGACTCTGTGTGTGTGTGTGTGTGCGTGTGTGTGTGTGTGTGTGTGTCACTCAGGCGAGTGTTGTTAATCAATCACTCACTAAAGACCCTGAACTTTGGACACAAGTACAGGAAATAAATCTACTGGACCTGACGCGTAAAAGAGGGAAGGGGAAGAAAAGAATAGAAAGAGTAGAGGGAAGACAAACTGTTTTACTCCTCATATTTTTGGATTCTGCTCAATTTTAATAAAATAATGTAAAATTAATAATAGATTACAATAGATATTATCTTAACCTTCCCTTTGAATAAACACTTGTTGCATCCTTCACATATGTTGGGCCTCCCAATTCGTAAAAAACAATGTAATGCAGACGTAGCAGCAACATGGCAAACACGGAATCCAGATGAAAACGCTGTCAGACAACCGTCCTCATTCAATCTGTACAAGTCAGAAGTTGTTCTACAGATGAAACGTAAGACAGATACATGCACGACTTGAAGTCCCCCAACTCACTAACGCCCCCATGCCTCCCCCACCAAGTCTGAAGGAATGAACTTGACGGATTCGGTATGTGTGCGTCTCTGTCCCTGTGTGTGCGTGTGTGTGTGTGTGTGTGTGTCTCTGTCCCTGTGTGTGTGTGTCTGCATGTGTATGTGTGTGAAATACTTTGTCAGATGATCACATGAATATTAACAAGACACTACATGATGAAACAACTCTGAAATAAGAGAAAGTGATGTTCAAGAAATTAAGTAAATACAGCGTTCAGACGACTAAATAACAATATTGGATTGTCTGGGGGCTTTGATTGAACAGATTTTGCTTTTTTGGTAAATGGATCAAATATGGCAGATTTCATTGTGGAAAAAATTACGTTTTAACGGTGAGAGGAGTGTAGAGGCCCCGAGCCCCGGAGGTTCCCCACCACTGTCCTTAATCCGACACACTGGACCGTGAAGAGGATGAATGGATTTTTGAAAGAAATTAATTTAAAAAAATATATTTTATGAGGAGTCGTTCATAGAGTTACATCATCATTGTCTAGCTTTACTCTTTTGTCTTCATTGTGGACAAATTAAACAACAAATATGAACAAACATCAGGCGAGAAGGGAATCAAACCCAATATCAATTTCTTTTCAAGACAAAGGGATATAATTCAGTCGGAGTAATGTGTGAACCGAGAGGGAAGTTGGGCTGAGAAAACAATGTGGGGACGTGTCCTCGGTACAGGGGCTTTATTGGTGTACAGATGGAAGGCAACCTGCCGCATTGTGAAAGAGAGAAGGTAGAAACAGAGTTAATGGCCATGGAAGTGACACAGTTCCCAGTCTCCCAATGGTAAGAATCAAGGAGCCAGAGAAGAAGAGAGCGAGGGAAGCGAAGGAAAAAGATAGATGGAGGCACATGGTGAGAGGCTAGAGGAAGAGGAGGTTCACAGCATTTTGTTTTGTGAGGGTCAGACTGCTGGGTCAATATCAATTCAATAAAATACACACAAACAAGGTGACATACACACACACACAACAACAAATGTAAACGCTTTCTAACTCACAGTGACGTGCAGCCTGTTCTGTGCTGCTGCTTCAGTGGTTAGGGACTGGTAAATACATATACTGACACTAACTGAGGGGAAATCAACAGCTTTTAACTAACCCTAACCCTAACCCTGTATACCTTATGTTATATTATCCTAGAGCAGTGGTTCCCAAACTTTTTACAGTCTCGTACCCCTTCAGACATTCAATCTCCAGCTGCGTACCCCCCCGACGCACGTATACAGCCTATAACACTTGAAACTTTGAAATTGTCAGGGATTTCAGGACTTATAATAATCGTAGATGACAAAAATAATGTCATCTACGAAATTCTTAAGGATCAATTAATAAATTGTCGATTAATTATGCCCATCCCTACTTTTGACTAACGGTCACTAACCTACCTGTAACTTTTTTTGGCAGTGTAATTATTTAGCTGAATATGGGTATTTTTGGCAATGCGAGTTGGCTATTCAGACTATTTAATATTGCACGATTATTTATAGCTCAGTTTGAAAATGTAATGGGCTTTTTCACTTTGAAAACGCAGATAAAATGTTCTCCCCACGTACCCCCTGAACGACTTCGCGTACCCCTTGGGGTACATGTACCCCAGTTTGGGAACCGAGGTCCTAGAGGCAATCCTAATGGCCTCGCCTGCAAAAGATTTGATCAAAATGTTAAACGTGTCACGTCTTTTCATGACAGTCCGGCACAACTTATTTGTGTTCAATTCCATTTCATTCGCCGGCTGTGGAACCAAACCCCATCTTACATTATCTCAATGCGCTTTACAGAGAAAGGTCGAGACCCTGCGCTATTACAGAGAGGCCAAGCCGTTCCCACGACGAGCGAGCACTTGGCGGCAGTTGAGAGGAACAGAGTCCTGAACCTCCAGCAGAAGCAGACTCAGTGTCCGTCTGCCTCCACTGTTCGGTTTGAAAGGAGAGAAATGGGGGAGAGATGATAACCAGGGGAGAGGGGGCGAGCGAGCAGAGAGACCAGAAGCAGTGGTGTAACTGCTGTATTCAAACACAGCCACAGTGGTTAGTGCAATGGCAATTATGACGGCATTACTCATGGGTGTCACGTGGTTGTAAATATTCGCAGCAGCAATGGTAACAGCTCCAATTAACAATCAGCATCATGACGATATCAGCACGAGTGTTGAGATGTAGCGTGGGGGGTGGGGTGTCTACATTCTGGTGCTGTTGAGCTAGAATGAGGACATGAGGTTAAAAGTCCAATCTAAGGAGAGAGACACAGTTATTCAGTACAGTGACATGTAAGGGGGAGACAGAGGGAGTGTAAAAGAGTACTCAGAGCATGATGGGAGTTTTCACACTAGTCTTAGCCTATAGCAGCCTTATCAAAAATGAAAGTGAAAAAGGACTAGTTGCACAGAGGAGGAACTGAAGGTGCTGCCTCCCATTCTACTCTTAGAGGCGCCAGCAGCACAAGTCAGCCTGCATTTTGAGAGAGAATGAATCTACTGGGATGACACAGTACTATGAATTCTTAACTTACAGTGGAGCTTGGTCATTCAGGGTTTTGTCCGTATAAGGAGAAGGATTTTGAATTCAGTTTTTTTGCAAAGAGCCACTCAAAAGGAGATAAGAAATATGATATACCTGTCAGGTTCATATCGTTGCTGATCCAACAACCATTTAGAAAACTTCCACTTCTCAACTCACTGTGAAGCTTTTCTCTGAGTTAGATAGTTGATAAACAGAAGTCAATTCTAGGAGTAACAGCACACATTTCCCACTTCTGTTTTGCTTAGTTAAGGTATTCCTGACGTTTGACCTGATGGGTTTCATCTGGGTTCAAAGATAAATACTGCTGGGTGTCATCTGCATAGAAACGGTGATATGTTGAGAAGTGTCTGTATCAGCTCTAAACCCTGTTGAATACTGTGACTCACTTTTCGTTTGCAACAGCGAGAAACTGTTGACATGAAGACACTGGGATCTTTCAGATAAGTCCCAGTGATTAGTGGTAGACGTGTAGATAAGTACTAGCATGGTCCCTTAAATCCCAATAACATGTTCCGGTCTCTGTAATTGAATCTTGTTATTGATGGTATTAAATGCAGCATTAAGATTGAGGATAGAGACAAGTCCATTGTCTGAGGCATGAGCAGATTGTTAGTGACCTTCAAAGAACACTTTGATGCATTTCAATTATGGTTCAATGTCTTTGCAACAGGCAGAAATTGAACTAATTGATATGTCACAGCTTTTTCGAGGATTTTAGAAACAGTGGGGAGGTTTGATAGAGGTAGGTCATTGGGTCATTTGGGTAAATAGTGTTTCTTTTCTTTTTAAGTAGAGCTTTAATATACAAGTGGCAAATTAAAGGTGAATTCCAACAGCAGAGTTTGGAATAGGGCCGGATTATTTAATTGAATTTTAAAGAGGACCAGTTAGCAGCAATTTCCTCAAGCAGAGGTCCGTAACATTGTTCCCGGGTCGGTGGGGCAGGGTTAGGGACGCAGGAATGAATTAATAATATGAACTCTAATCATAAATAAATTCAATGTTATATATAAAATACGTACAACTGAGCTTTGAAAAGGAATTTTGCCTTTCTTCTGTTTTATTAAATCCATTTCAGTTAACAGTCTCAAACTATTTAACACAATCTAAAATGGAACAGCATCCACAGCTCCTGGTCTCTCTCTTTCCCTCTCATATCCCACTCCCCACATCCCCAGCCTGTTTCTCAGACTATTGAAACAAAGTGGATTGTATATTTTTTTTAACTCAGACGTTGGCAAGAGGAGAAGCAAGGGGAACAAATTGTCCAATGATGAAGTCAGCCAAAGTTTTTTTCAGGACTCCCTTGTTACATCTTGGACAGCTCTGTCCTTAAGTCCATCACACTTCTGTGAGTGATTACACTGTGTGCCACACAAAGCAACATTGGTAAAACAAGACTTATAGTAAGTGGATTTGAACCATAATGTTCCTCATCATCCCACAGCCATCTGACAATGCAACAGCGTTTGGCTGCTTCCCAGGATCTTTGCTGGGTTTGGACGTCTGCAGACATCTCGCTGTAGCCGCTCGTCAGATGACTGAGTCTCTGTAGCAATAAGTCGATTCCTCTCTCACTTGGATTCCTCTTGTATAATTATTTTCCCTGACAGTTAACATTTTTCACACTTCAGTCCGCTTCAGCTCATCATCTGTGGCAGACGTAACTCTTGGCTCTTTGACAGGTTTTTTCTCCCTTTTGGTTTCTGCAGGAAAGACATCAAGGGAGGATAAGAAGTTGTTTTCACTAGTGATGAGTTTATTTCCTTGTTTAGTGCATGAACATTGAACCTCAGCAGCCTTTTGAACCTCACCCTGTTTATACTCAACACAAACTTTAATTGATCAATACAAACTTAAATTTTTTTTAGTACGATGTTATTTTGATTCAAGGCTTTTAGCAAAAACGCCTGCCAATCTACAACCAATTAATTAATCCAAGTGTATTTGTATAAACTGGTTAGTTTAATGTCTACAGTGAATCCCAAGCTTATAGGAAGGCAAATATGTAGATCTCAATCTGATGAATCACTTATGTGATTAAATGAGACCTTTCACATCATATATTATTTCGTCTGAAAAAAAAATTCTGAACACGACACAACCGCACTGTCTCACTCTGTGCCTTCATTTTTCTAATATTTCATTTTTACAGTTTAGATCATAAACCCTGTCTCTCCTTCTGTAATGGCGGAAATAATACTGAAAAATCATTTGTTTTTCCCCCGTTGGCAATAAAGAGACCATCAGATAGAAGTAAAGGAGGAAACGAGAGTGAGAGAGAGAGAGAAAGAGAAAGAGAAAAAGAGAGAGAGAGAGAGAGAGAGAGAGAGAGAGAGAGAGAGAGAGATTGTCTGACAATCGCATTAGCCAGACTGCATGGCTGTTTTTTGGGATAAAATAAAGAGGATAGTGTGACTTTATCTGTCTGTTAGTGTGTGTGTGTGTGTTGGCGTGCCTGTGTGAGAAAGTGTGTCACCCTTCTTCATGCTTGTGTGTGTGTGTTTGTTTAAGGCAAAAGAGAAATAAAGTATTCTGCTGATATTAGCTAGTTTGTCATTCACTTGCTAATGTGATTTTAGTCTACACACGAAACAGACACACACTCACACACACACACACACACACACTCCCACACTCCCACAGGCATTGAAATGGAATGTCAGACACCCTCTGTTCCATCTGTCTTTCACTTTTAGTAAAATATTATGGTTTTACCTCATAAATCTCAAAACACATAAATCCCATGATAAATTGTCGCACAGGAAATACCAAATTGCTTTGTGTATGTGTGTATGTGTGTGTTTATCTGTGTGTTATTTTGTGTTTGTCTGTGTGCATATGTGTTGAAAGTTTGTTTCGGCGAGAGTGAGGCATCGCAAATACGATTTTGAAAAGGCACGGGGAGCGAAAGTGAATGGTTCTAGGCTTATTTACATAACGTGATATTTGCTTTTTGTTATGCTCGCTGGTGTTTTGATCAAGAAGCTCCTTACAGAGCCGTGAATGCAAACACTGCTTCAATAGGATCTTTCATTTGCATTGGTTTCACTGGTGAATACGTGTTGGAACCACTCATCGCGTTGAGCTGGAGTGTTACAGAGATATGTCAGGCTGCACACACACACTGGCAGATAATACAGCCAAGGAAAAGAGTAAGCAACTGTGTGGAGTTTATTTGCAGAAGAACTAGCATGGGGCTAAAATATCTAAATATAAGATGAATACTGTATAAAAGTGGAAATGGTTATTAGCTGGAAATGAGACTGGCTTAAGTGGTTTGCCCTTTTTTTCCGTAATGGCTTCAAGAGTGACACAGAAATTACACTGCAATTAGCCATTTTTCCTCCCTGTCACAATAAAGTAACACAAAGCAATTTCTACAAAAGACGTACAATCAGGCAGAAGCTGCATCACACTGTTATAAAGTAACCACTGAATGATGTGTGTGAGTGAGGGAACAGGGGCCTGTGTGGGCAAGGGAGCGGTCGTGAGTTAGTGCCCGTGGAGACGAGGAAGTCGCTGTAGAATTCCGGTAATCCATCCATTCAGCGTGATTGTGTGCGTGTCAGTTGATGGGTTTCTGTTAGCTGAGTTCGTAATTAAGCTACAAACGGCAACCAGATTGAAGTGCTAGAGAGGGGTGGACCCTGATTAGCATACGTGTAGGAAATGCAAAATGCAGGCAATTTGATTTGTGGTCTGGGTAATGGAGACATTCACTTTTACTGAGGCTGTTTTACTGATGCCCGAGTACAATACCCTAAAGCATGGTGTGCCACAGTGGGTCACATTGGTATCTATGCATTTATGCTTCGGAGTTCATGCCACTTATATACTTTTTAAACAGTGTGGCCTCTCTTCAACTGAACATATTTGAGTGTACACAGTTTGTGCTTTATCTATCCCTCTATCATATTACACCCCCTCAAACTCTCAAATTACATAATCAGAAGGTTTATCATAGAAAAAAAATCCCCTTGTCTCATTAAAATGTCTTCAAGTGAAAATCTGAACCTTACTTCCTCGTTTCCTGACCAGGATTTATGAATATGCTTATGTAGGGCCACCCTCGCAGCTTACCTGCAGGGGAGGAGGCTTTTCCTGTACCTCACTGAGCCCCTCCCACAAGCTGATTGGTTTATTAGTTTTATGACATCACAAACCCTGACTGCCGGAATCCTTTTTCTTTGTTTTGTTCAGCTTTTGTTTACTGCAGTTTTAAGGTGGAAATAAACAGCCAGGGCTCCTACTCTCGCTCATAATGTGTATTTTATAACATGAAAGAGATAAAGGGGAACATGTTTTGGTTAGCGTTGGATGATTTTCACCACAAACTTTGTACATAGCTACATCTCACTGAACAAGGAAACCGTGTTTTTTAATTGACCTCCAGAAAAGCCGGATTACATAAATGTTATTCACTGGTAATGCATAGCAATGTGTTACAATGCCTTATAGTTTACATCAGCACGGCTCCAAACTTGTGAATGTGCAGAAACCTGCTTCATGCTTCATTTCCCATCAAGGCTAAGCATGGTGACACACTCCATTACACAAACATCCTTCTGGCATTCTTAATGTTATTGACCTTAATATAGGAAATATTGTATGCAAAGATAAGTGATGGGAGGAAAAAATTTGGTCAGGAAGGTCAGTAAAATAATTCAAAGAAACTCAAATAGTTAATGGGCAAAGGGAGAAAGTGGGAGGAGAGACAAAGATTAAAGCGGTGGAGATGAGAGGAGCCAATGACCAAATATAGGAAGGCAGAACTGGCAGAAATACAGATACGATATAGATTAGGGACAGAGTGAGAGATTAAAGCGATGGTTAGGGGCTTTTAGGAAAGTGGCCACCATTTATACTTTGAGCGGAATTGGACTAGATGAGACAGAACAAAGAAAAAGGAGTAAATCAGATGGGGAACCAGACGGGAGATATGAGGACGAGCCAACTAAAGGAGACAGAGGAAAGTTAGACTGAAGGAAGGAAAATGTACAGTGAAGATTAAAGCCCGGCCGGCTGGGGTAAAGCACAGTTTGCATAAATAGGATTGTGAATAGACGGAACAAGTAGAGAGGGTAAAAGAGAAGGAACAAACTCAAGTTGACAACAGAGAGAAAAGTAGTAGTAGGTAAACTGGAGAGGGACGATGGAGGTAAAATGATGAAGAGATGATAAGGCAGATCCACAGTGTAAAATAAAAGCAAAGTAGGAGGGAGAAGAAGAAACTCAATAAATGAACATGTGGAGACGGATAGAAAGATGAGAGGATAGTTTGAACGGAGAGATGGAAGTAGCCACATTGTGTGAATGCTCTAAAATATTTCCGAGTTACTTTATCATAACTGCGGAGGTGTGGTGTGGTAATATCTCACTTCTTAGGGCTCTTGAAAAGATTGAGGTTGCATAAAAGACACCATTTCCCTTAAATTACATTCGGCAGCTAGAAATTACCTTTAACAAGTCCCAAGTATGAATGTTGCAAGGAGAACGCTGAATTCCAGCAGCAGACATCCCTCAAGTGTCCTAATTATGTTATGAAAGACAAGGTGGGACGCACATTGAAAGGCAAAGACGCAAAACACTTAGCGGAAAGGTACACACAGTTCTGATCAGCGATGGAGGGTGGATCAGGAGCAGCTCTCACATAGGTGTTGATGGAAAAGACAACACCCGTAATAATGAAAGTTACAGTAGAGTTGGTGTTTACCTGGGTTGAAACGCATGAGGGAGAGGGAAGGATAAAAAGGTGGATGACTGCCGGACGAGGGAGGCGGATGGAGGGCAAGACAAATGATGAAAGTGAACGTAGGAGGGAAAAGTAGAATAATGAAAGGACAATGATCAAAGATGGAGAATATCAAGAGAAATTAAGGGACACAGGTGAATGAGGAGGAATGATGCCAGACGAAGAAAGGGTCACGAGGAAGGTAAAAACAGGTGATGTGAATGCCAGGTAGAGAGGGTGACGGAGAGATGAGGAGGAAGACAGGAAGAAGGGAGATCTGGCCGGATTTATCCCACTGATGGAGAGGAAGTGTGTGATGATGGTGGTGGTGGAAGTAGAGGGGAAGAAAAAGGGGAGCTGGAAGGCTTAATGTTGCAGGAAAGGATGGCACAGTACGGATTGACAGAGGAGGAAGAAAAGGAGGAGAGATGAAAGAGGAAGGGAGGGAAGGGAAGGGGAAGTAAGGAGGGAGGTGAGGTAAAAAAAAGGAAGAGTGGTAGCTGCAGGAGAAGATAAGATGTGTCTCGGTCACAGCAGGAAGGTTTGGCTCTTTTCCATTCCCTAAAAAAAAGATCTGTCCTTCCATCCCTCCCTCGCTTCTCTTCCTTCATTCACAGGATCTAAAAGCTGACGCCACACCTGGGCTGCTGTGCGTCAGCAGAACAAGCCTCCTCTGTGTTCTGCTTGACTCCTGCTTCATTGTTTACCTATCTGCACACAGATCCATTTCAGTATTACTGCTCGGCTGACCGTGGCTCTGTTTTTCTTTTTTTTGGTAGGTTCACTTTGATGTTGTTGCTTGATTTATTTAAAAGCCCCCATCCAGTACAGGCTTCTACTGCAGCCACTCTTTATATTTTCAAATAATGGGAAGTTCTTTCATGTGTATGTGCTGCTTTGCAGATTTATCGCCAGGTCGGGATAAAAGCATGAATGAGAAAAAGGGATTGTAATGAAATTGGCCATGTTAATGTTAGATTTACTGGAAACCCTATGAGAAAATACTGGAAGTCATAATGTGTACATGTGCAATGAGGAGCAATTGCAGTTTCACACAAACACATGCATTTTGTATTTTGCATCAGAAATAATATTTTTGTTTCACTGGTGTATTGTTTTCAGTGTTCCCCACATAATTAATGCACAGTAGGGAAACAAAGTGGGAAGCAAACAAACCAAAAAACTAAACAAATTGCAGCTTGCATGACAAACGTTGTGTTAATGTAACCAAAATAAATAGCACAACTTTCTTTTAAAACAACTAATCGAAAAACAAGGTTATAAAGTGCTTTACAAATTACATATAGGAATAGAACTACACAAAGAGACACAATATTAAAAACAAACATCTGCTAAAACCACTCTAAAAAAATGTTTTGAGCAATGAAATAAAAACAGACTAAGTCCTTGATGGCAAAAGCTGAGTCGCCCTCAGTTACCAGCCTTGACCAAGAAACTACTAACAGTGTTGAGAGAGCAAAGATTGCTGCTTGAGGCACAGGGAGTGAGTGGCTCTGTGATATAATTGGGGCCAGACTGTGATGAGCTTAAAAGTTATTAAAATTGATTTACAATTTATGCTAAATTTAACCGGCGGCCGGTGAAGAGAGGCAAGAATAGAAGAGAGATTACAGTTGTTAGCAGTTTGAACTTTTGACCAGTAATAAAGAGGTCACGGTAAATAATATCTTTAAGCTCAAGATGCTTGTTCTTGTTGGTCCCCTATTGCTGAATGTGTGTGCACATCAATATGCTAATATCTGTGTTTCTGTATCTGCAGAAGCTGTAAGGCTCTTTTATGTAGTTGACAATGGGGGTGGGGTCAGGGGCTTCGTTGTCCTTAACGTTTATCGGTCTGGTAATTTGTGGATAATGTCAACTGGTTTCCTCTTTGTGTTTCCGCAGGATAACGGGCTTCCAGGTCCCTCCCCCGGTCACGAGCACGGGGAACGTGTTCTCGTTGAGGCTGACCAGTGACTTCGCTGTCTCCGCACATGGCTTCAAACTCAACTACGAAGGTCAGAAAGTGTCTCTGTGTGTTTGTACTAAGGGGCCGCGCCTCAGCGCCGACCTCTGCAGCTCAGGGAGGAGGGAACAATGTATGCGGGAGCCGCTGCGACTGCTCACTAAATGTCAGGTGAAATTCCAAAGGTCACACGGGGCTGTGGGCACAAGCCACGCGAGGAAAAAAGGGAAATCCAGGACTAATTTAGCAGGAGGGATTATTTGTAAGCGTTTTGATATACACTCTAAAATTCAATACAAATATTGTTAGAAAAAGGATGGATTATTTAAATTAGACAACCTGTGTTAGCAAGACACATTGTATTAAAAACCACACAATGAACCGCCAGGCCATGAGGCTTCTTCTCTTGTGGTGCAGATGTACCTGGTTTCTATTCAATCCAATTCCTTTATTGGGTCATTCAGATTGTATACGTTTTTCAAGGGGATCAGAAGGCAACATGTCTTTGACTCATTTGCTCTCAACTAAAGAAGAAGACTCACTCACAGACGACAGGTTCATCCCCTTTCAGAGACGGAGGCTGTCAAACTGGGCACGACACACACGATAATATAATCCAAAGGCTCTACATTCTAAATGTTGTGGGACAGAAGCAAAGAGTTTTTGTGTTGATTTTTGTGTCACAGTCTCTCACTCTAGAAGATTTTGTGGTTCGTATAAAAGTGATTCAATTTGACAGGAGTTTAACAGTTTGACTCATGAGCCAAACAATCAAACCACTAATTATAAACACACACCAACTGGGCCATTTTTGGGAGAAAAATATAATAACCTGGTTCCATTCGTTTGTTAGGCTTTTCTAACAAAGAAAAATGTAGAGATTAGTTCCAGAGGGAGCGCGGTCCACTCCGGTGGGAGCCGAAGCCTCCTTATTCACCGTCTTCCTTTAGGGCTCCAGTAAACAGCATGACACCATTCTTCAGAGATGAAAAGAAGAGATATGGATGGCTGAAGTGATGGTTAAAATTAGAACTCACTACTTACCGGCACCATGTCCTGTGCGCATACGGATTTCAGATTAGATTTAGATTAGGATAACTTTGATGTCCGCAGTGACGCTGTTAGTTCCGGAGCAGGATCAGACTTTCTACCTGAGCACACGCGTGATACCGAGCACACCGACACAACACATATTTATCTAATGACTTACTTTTCTTCAAACAGATCGTTTAGATGTCAACAGCTGACAAGCTGACAGCGCAGTCGGACCCAAGTACAAACACGATCCTATGTGTCATTTAAGAGCAACACATTAATTTACTAGTCGAAAGATGAGGCATATTAAACATAAGATGTTGGTCAAATTGTATACTTATACTTGTATTGTATGCCAGTACTCGGTTGTAGTAAATGAGATATATGGAAGTTGCAGGGTTAACCAGATGTTGAATGAAATGTACTACTGTGCCACATACATGCTGAGATACAAAGAATATGTACTGTGGCCAAATACTAAATGTTCTGTAACCAAAGTAATACATGTGGTGGGCTTTTCAAGAAACTAAGACTATAATAGAAAGCGAGGAAAGGCAATTTTAATAAGGCATGCATATTTAAAGCAGTGTTCTGAATTAAATTCAGTCATTCAGGGGCACAGTGGGGAGTGTTCTCTTTAAAGAGATTGTATCTGTATTCAGGCTTTTATTCCTCAAGTTGTTAAGTTTAGTTAAATTTTGGGCCCGAAAAAGTAGGACACCAGACACGGAGAGTTTAACAGTTTAGGTTTATTCGCTGGGTAGGTTCAGGAGACGGTGAGGAGGGATAGGCGAGGCAGGTAGAAACCAGATTAATACTTTCAAATATTCAAGAGAAAAACACAGGCGTAAACAAAGAGCTTTAACCAAAGTGTTTTACCACAGGAGTGAACTAAATGATCCGGTGAAGACTGGAGATATGAACCAGGCTGAAATACTGCAGCAGCTTGTGGAAATGATGAAGGAATGATTGGTTGGAGATGAAACAGCATCAACATTGACAGTGTGAGAGTCGAAGTTGGCAGAAAAAAAAGTATTTAAAAAACAGGAAGGTAGATGCTGCCGAACAAAACTGGTGTAGATTGGGACAGGAATGAAAACCTGCAGATTATTCCAGACAAGCGGTTAACACTCTTAAAGACCACAATAGAAAGTGGATTGGTGTTGGGTGGTTGATGCTTAAGGAAGCACCAGAGGTTATTTATTGTAAGACACTTTTAGATGTAGCAAAGGCAAAGGTGTAAAATTGGTTGAAGTCCTTTAGCTGCTTCATTGTCAGGGTCAAGGTATTTTCCTTTATGGCCACATTTGTCATGGTGACGTGGAGCAGAACGAAGTCATCACCATTACTGATAATTTGATGTCAAGATGTTTGCTGTGAATTGATTTAAGGACTAAAGCTGATGCAATATTTTATGCAAATTAAAGTAAAACCAATGTTGTCTATGGTTGTCCTGTTGCCATAGGTCACATTTGTGCACTTCTTGTCAACTTACCCTAAACATGACCTCTACTTGGCTAACTGTAATCCTAACCCGGCCCCTTACGGGCGGCTGTGGCTGAGGGGTAGAGTGGTCATCCTCCAACCTGAAGGTCGGCAGCTCGATCCTCAGTCTGACCCATCTGCATGCCGAAGTTTCCTTGGGCAAGATGCTGAACCCCGAATGGCCCCCCATAGAATAACAAAGTGCTGTGAATAGATGCACTGTATGAATTTGTGTGTGAATGGGTGAATGTAAAACTGTACTGTAAAGTGCTTTGAGTGGTCATCAAGACTAGAAAAGCGCTATATAAATACAAAACCATTTACCATTTACCATTTATGCTAACCTAAACCACCGTCCCAAATATTAGACTTTTAGCAATTCAGTCGTCCGGAATATGTCCTAAAATGTATCCTATGGCAAACACACACACAACACACACACAAACACACACACACACACACACACACACACACACACACACACACACACAGAGCAGATGTTTGTCACCTCTGATTGCTGCAGGAAGTGATACACGGCTAAACTCTCCCTTTGTGTTCTCCTCTGCCCCTATCCATGGGCCTTTTTGCTCGTTTGTATGTAAGTTGGTCGGTTGGCCGCTTCTCATCGTGTTGATTTGTGTGTGTGTAGCGCGCCGCATAATGACAGTATCATTGATTGCAAAGTGCCTGGGTTGAACTCGGCACAAACGCTGTGTCAGGGTGCGCTCGTGCCTGCTTGTGCTACTTGTATGTCCAAGCAGTTGTCCCAGATTTATTCACTGGCACAAGTCTCTGCTTGCAACTTGGCCCATGTTCCTTCTGTGCGTGTGCACGTGCGTGTGCGAGACAGAGAGAGAGAGAGAGAGAGAGAGATCGGCAGAAAGAGTTTGCTCTCGGTGAGCTCGGAGCTTCCAGGGGACTTGTCTGAAGAGCCCCTGCTGCTGATACATTCGGCTGTTTGACTTTCTCCGTGTGTTTGAGTGAGGGAGTCAGGGAGGGAGGCACGGAGGCAAACCACGCCGGGCCTTACCAGAATATGCAACATTATGCTGATGAAGTGTTTGTCTATATATATGTTGCATCTCTGCATCTACAGTCCACAACACAGGACTTGATGTCGGAGCACATGTCCTCCTGAACTTTTAGGGGTGTGATGACAATTTCAATTAAAGTTTTTTTTATTTTTCATGAATAATTTCCTGATGAGTGGATCACATGACCTTTTCAGTCGACTCATTTTTTTCAGTGCAGTGAGCGTGTAATTGTCATTGCCCCAAAATACATTTTACACTGTCGGGCCCTGCGACACGGAGCTGGGATGTAATTTAATTCAGCGAGGAGGAGATTTTCTCGGAATGGAATGATCCACCTGGGCTTGGACAATTTTTGGCAAGTCGTCCTCATTCCATGTAATCCTTATGTCTAATCTACTGTTGGAGTGATTTCAGGTTTTAGATTTACGCAGGTATTAGCCTCAGCATTGTAAACAAGACGTGTTTTTAAGAAGGAACGAGTGAAAAACACCTTTCATCATCATTGTTGTAAGAAGTGATATGTGTCGTGTAAAATCAAAATTTGGCTACAAAATACAAAATAATCTTTGCATATGTTTGTGTGTGTGTGAGAGAGTGAAAGTGCATATCTTACTCAGACACACACATATTACAAATTCATATTCCATGATCTAACCTCTAGGACTGGTTATTTGTGTAAGCACATGATAACTAACCCTTTTTTATATTGCATCTAACTGAAAAACAAGTTCGTAGGTTAAAAAAATAAACATAAAAGTCTTAAAAATAACAACTAGATGAATTTGGCTCATATCAAATTTAAATGTAATCTGTAATCCGATGTCGGTATAAACATAATGTTCCCAGACAGAGATAGCACAGATGGAAAAGGGGTCGGACCACTCATCCCATTTCCCCAAACAGCAGCTCTAAGAAGATCCATGTAAACTAAACATTTACAGTGATTATAAAGCTTTGTCATCAACAAGTGGATAAGAGCAGCATCAGTTGAGCTGCAGGTGTTTCAAACATACTGTCGTCTGAGCTGAGTACACATTTGTGATTTACCAAGAGATGTATGCTCCAGCCCTCACCTTTAGTCATGGGCTCGGACCAGATGAATAAATTAGATTGTGGCCAACCTTCAGTCCATTTAGAGTTTGACTGGGTTCACTCCTGGGTTAAAGGATAAGGAATATGGAAGGGGCCTCGGAGTGGGACTGGTAGTCCATCACGCTGAAGGGAGCTGAGACCGTTCAGACATCCGATGAGTCAGCCTCCAAGACATGTTAGTGTGGAAGGTATTCCAGGCATGTCAAACTATGAAGAGACCTTGGGGCGTTTCCAGAGGATGCTCGAGTGCTTTTTAGATCCCGGTCCGCCTGGGAATACCTGGGAACTCAGAGAAGCTTAAACATGTGGAGGGGAAGAAGAAGGTCTGGACAGCTGTTCTTATCCTGCTGCTGCTGCTGCTGCTGCATGTTATGAAAAATGGGTGAATGGGTATGAATGAATAGATTGATTAACATACTGTAAGAGCCAAGACAAAAAAAAAGAGAGGTGTAGAGGTACACTATGCTTTATATCTAGTGCAAAACAGAAAATCCTTGAAAAAGCATGTATTGATCCCACTATAGGAAGGAGTTTAGCCGGGTAGTTGTCAGGGCACAGGTACAGTAGAGCTGCTCCATCCCGTTCAACCTGTCTGTCTGCTCGTGGGATACACTTTGATGTGATTGTTGGATTTCTCCCTCTCCCTCTGAAGACTGTCAGGCCATAAGTAATTCATAAGTCAGCACATGCCATACAGTGTGTGTGTGTATGTGTGTGTGTGTGCGCGCTTGTGTGTGTGAAACGGAGAGAGAAAAGGAGTGATGTATTATTTAGCATGATGTCGGAGGCAGTTTGATATTGTGCTGATGAGACGGAATCAAAGATTATCGCAGAGCTTAAACACACGTGCACACATCTCACACACGTGCACACACACACACACACGGCCACTGCTCTGCATGACTGTCGTCGAAGAATTGTTGTCTTTTTTTCTGCAGACTCCTTCTATGCTCTCGTATTTTTTCAACTCTACGACCCCGTCCATCGCCTCTGAGTTCTGCTTCTTAACTCTATTATTTAAAGTCTATATATATATAACATATCCCCAGATGCCCCATGTCGGTGGACTTGTGTTTCAAACTGGAGCTTATATAGAAGCCTGGGAGGGTTCTCCTCAGTTTCTTGGCTGTTCCTTGTACTGTGCTCTTCTTGGATAGAGATCTCTGATCCTACAGTTTGGGATCTAATTATCCCTGGCACCAGTGTGGCCTTCACTCTCCACATCTTCTCCAGCTCCTTGGGATTGTTGCATCCAAACTCAGCTCTGTTCTGCACTGGTAATTTCCTTTTATATAGACATACACAGACTTTTATTGGTTTGACTGACATGTGCAAGAACTCTTATGATAAATGTTAAACCAAGTCCAGTATTGCAAGTGTATTATTTTCAGGTTGGACAATATTTTCTTGTTTGGAGAGAAGATTTGTTTGACCCCTGTAGGTTGTACAGTGCTCTAGATAAACCGTGTTATAAATGTCGAAACTGATTTAAATCCTGGAGAGACGCCTTCTTCTAAGTGTGTTGTAATGAAAACACAGAACTCATACACACATAATATGGAATAACCTCAAATTGAGTTAACCTCTAACATAGATATACACTAGCCACATTCATACAATATACATTTAGACGTGTCCATGTGTCAAGAGACACATGCACGCATAGAAATCACAGTTACAATATGCATATATGTAACTGTGCTTTCTATGCATGCCTTTGCACAAGCAGACACATGGCTCCCTTATGAAATGATTTTCTTCAGAACACAGACCGGAGAACATGTTCTTCATCCTAGCAACATTCTGCCATGTGACTAACAAGTCAGCAGAGATTTCACTTCACTCCTCCCTTCCCCACCTCCTCTTCAGTACTTCTGCTGTTTCCTCCTTCTCTCCTCCTAGGATATAACAGTAATTCACTTCTCTTACCTTCATTTACTCCTACCACGGATAGTTTACATAGTGCCTCGAGAGGAGGCATAAACAAAGAGCAATACAATTTAGAAGGAGGCACAAAAAAAAAGGAACTTCATCAAATGTGAAATGGTAAATGTGTATTTGTAAATGAACAGAACAGACTCAGAGGTAAAATGATGTGTATCTGTAAATTCAAGGCAGCGAGGAGTTACCGTTAATTACATAATCATGTTGGTCAGTGTAACAGTGGATCAAGATGACTGGCTATAGCTTTTTAACATGTCCCTTCTTTCTCTGACCAAGTCACATTCTACGTCCTTTTAATATTACTGTCTGTTTAACTTAAGGACATTTAACTGTGTGCTGAGTTTGCCTCAAACTTTATTTAAAAGATGCAGTGTTTTAAAGAGATTTTATGACATATCTGCAGACGCTGATGGACTATTTTGTTTCTCCAAACCTCCCGTTAAAATTAAACTATAAGATTCTATTTTAAAGGCGGTGTTGAATCTCTAAATAGTGTGCTGCATTTGATCAAAACAAATTCAGTCTGAAATCCAAAGTTTTCAGAAGGCCAACGCTTACTTTGGACCAACTTTTTCCTCAAAGTCGCAAAAAACAAGTAAAGCTGATTGTTCTTTGCATTCGAAAAAGGCACTTGAGAGTAAACAAAAACAAACCTCACTCAGTATAAAACCTCAGTAAACACAGAGTCTATTGTTTTTAACACTTTGTCATTAAAATAATACATACAAATGATGGAAATGAGATGCACACTTCTGAGATTTAGTTTATCTTCTAGTTTTTAATTATTCAGAGTTGCGCTTTTTTTCTTAAGCTACATCAAATTGCAGGAGAACTCTATTAGTGGGCAGATATGTGAAACAACGCTGTTTGTATTATTTTATGCATAAAATAATGACAATTCCAATTATTGCTCCCCTGCCTCCCGAAATGTGGCCACCAACGACTCTGTTGACACAATTCGGTGCAACAGCATCAATTAGGGGTGAGGAGTTTGAAACAATGGGGCTTGATTGTTTTCCACATTAGAATTCAGTGAACATCAGCATCTTTCATGAAGGAAGGTTTCCTCAATTTTTCATCTCTTGCACCAGTGATGTTTCTGGCTGACTCTTTTGAAGTCACGACCAAGAACACCCACACACACACACACACACACACACACACACATACACACACACACATACACATACACACACACTGGGTGAGATCCGACTGCTGCATGAAGAGACTGCGTAGACTCTGAAAATGATTTGAATAAATACCGTGTGGAAATGAACTTTGAAAGACAGTGCAGCTGATGAGCAAAGTTCCAATGGAAACTATGCAGTGGCATTTGCATCCATATTTAAAGGTAGACGTTCAGTCAGCTGTTTCTAACTCGAACGTGATCTCAGTGTGAGGGCTGTAATTACAACACAAAGCAGTGCTGTTGTCTAATTAGTTATTTTTCTTCTTCTCCTTTAGTTCAGGCAGCGGAAAGCGTTATCATCAAAAATCAGGTCTGAAGTTAATTATATGAACTTTATATATCATTTCATATTTAATATTTTTATAAGGGTTAATTATCAAGATAGTAATATGCACCTATATAGAGAGATGTACAGCGCTTGTATTCGGTCTCTCTTTCATCCAGGCTAACCTGACTTTATAACAGCAGTCTCACCTGGCTTGTGAAAGCTGCCAATCCGATTGGTTTATTGAATGTTGGGGCCAAAACACACCGATGATTTAATATAAGACTGAGGACAACACTCCTGAGCCATGCACCTGTCGCAGCAACCTTCAGCCATGAAGCTTGCACAAGTGGATTTGGACTTTATAAATGCATTTGTGCCATGTGCTTTAGATCATGGGCTTAGATTGTTAAAATAGAGCCACAAGAGTGGAGTGTGTGTTTTGTCTCTGTATTAGTCATGTTGTGGGGACCTAGTGGTTTTCCTTATGGGGACAAAACTAGTCTGTTGAACATATATCATTACATTGGAAGAGTTTTAAGCTGAAGGGAAAAGGTCAGAGTAAGTTTCCAGGAAATTTATGCAAGTCAATGCAATGTCCTCTGAAGTCATGGAGATACAACTCTCTCTCTCTCTCTCTCTCTCTCTCTCTCTGTGCATGTGCATGCATTAGTGTGTGTGTGTGTGTGTGTGTATGCGCTAGCTGCGGCTTTGATCTGATCTTTATCAAAGAGACCTGAGGTGACTGACAATATCCACTCGTCTTTCTCTTTTCTTTTTTCAGTTTTCGGTCATTCTGTCTTTCTCTCAGTTAAGTCATTGAATGTGTTCATGGTCAGTTTCTATCAGAGAAGATTAATTTACTATTCTTTATTTTGAAATGTAAAGAAAGTTTAAAAATGATGTTTCTTTTATACTTCGACTTCAAAGAATTCAACTGCAACTACCTGCTTTATTCTCTGTAACTTGATTTATTTCTCTTCGCTTCTTTCTGCACAGAGCTCACTACACATATTTAGCACCCACAATGCACCCAGTACACAGAATCATATGCGTGTGTGCCTACGCACATGCAACTGTGGCTCGGTTCATACATGTAAAATGAGAAGGAATATGTCAGTGGCGTCCCCGGAGAAAAGTGGTTGCACACTCCTGGAGAGTGGTGAGTGGGCATGTGTGTGTATGTGTGTACGCGCCTACGTCTGTGTATAATGTATATGCATCTGTCCTACTTGTTCCCGCGTGTATGCAACAGGCAAGTGTGAAGTGTCTGAGATTTGAGAGGAGAGGAAAAGGAGAAAGATGGAAATGGAACATGCAGCATAATGAGAAATGAATGAATCTGCACTGGGAGCAGTATCGGCACATATGGCGTCCAAAACACACCAATACAAAACCTTTTTATACGGATCACAGTGCAGAAGAAGAAACTTGAGCTGATTCAGAAACTTTTCCATCACATCCTTACTGTATAAATATTCCCATATGAACACCCATGCTGTATATGGCGAGTATAAATATATATATATTTTTTTAACAACCTAAAATCTGCAGTGGCATCTGCCTCAAAATCCAGTACTGGTCGATGCTGTATTGTGAAGCCCGCTCTGCTGAAATGTCAACGAAAGAGCGTCAATCTAAACATTCAAACACACACAAACAGACACACAACACACACACACACACACACACACACACACACACACACACACACACACACACACACAGTGACAGCAGATGAGAGGAGCAGATTGTTTCAAACAGAATTCTCAACATGAAATGTGTGTTTTTTGAGTCTTTATCTCCTGAGAAAACCTAAATGTCACAAAAGTTTTTCTTATCTGTATTATTCAAACATCTGTAAGTCACCAGAGACCAAAATAAGCCGCAGATTATCTAAAAAAAGTGACTGTGACGGGGCCGCGACTCAGAAATGTATCTCATCATATGAGCGGGGGAAGGGCGCTATTTTGTTTTTTTCAGAGGTTCTGCTTTGTTAGCACGACTTGAAAAGCAACTGAGATATTCTTTAGTTGATTCATTTTCATCTGTGAAAACAGGTGATTATGTTTTTTTTCAGGCTCAGTGAATCGTTGGGCCTGTGGACCGTCACAATAAAATATAAAGTCGTTAGTGTTGTTTGCAGGCAGGGAGGAGTCTGTGTCTACCTGTTATCCAGAGTGTGCATGAGAGCATGGTGAGTTTTCTGGAACTGGGTTTTTATTTTTCACCTGTTTTCTGAGATGAAAAATAAGGAATCTAAAAATGAACCTTCTCAGTTGCCTGTCAAGCCTTTGAAAGCTTATTCTAAATATATAGGCACAAAAGATAAATTACACTAAAAACAGTCAAAGTTAGTACTTTAACATTATGGAGGAAGTAAGTCCAACAACAGACCTAGTTTTTTGAGTGTTTTGCAGAAAGTGATAAATACAACCAATACACATTAGCTCATTCTCTGGACCCTATATAATTCCACAGTGTTATGGTACAAATTAGCTGCCAAATCCCTCAGTTTCAGGACTGCAATGATGCCAGCGTCTTCTGAATGCATCCGTCTGATGTATGGACGAATGGCTGCCAAATGTCTAAGTATCTCAGATACAGAAGTGGTAACAGCCTGGAAGGGAAAAGTGTCTAACACTGAAGATTGTCCAAAAGTAGCCATCAGTCTTATAATGCCTGGATAATGTAATTACAGTAAAGTGTAAAGTGGATCGACCTCATTTTTTAATGATATGAATACATTTATGACGTAAATCCTGGGAACAGTTTCCAAATCCATCTGTGCCAAGACGGGATAGAAATCACATCAAGTGATTTATTGATTTGATATTCAGGTCTGTCAGACGTACACTAGCCACCTGACTAAAATACAGGCTATCCCGGTCCATAGTTTTTATCAGTGTGTAGGAGTGTGCTGATCTGCTGCAGCAGTGTGTGTGTGTGTGTGTGTGTGTGTGTGTGTGTGTGTGTGAGAGAGTGAGAGTTTGTGTGTATGGGAGTGGGGTGGTAATAATACAGCCTTCTGGCCAATGTCAGTCCATTATTCAGCTTTATATCAGCCAACCAATCAAACGGCCTCCCTTCAGGGTCACCACCTCAGCCCATCCAATCAGCTCCTCCTGCCAAGCAGGAAGGAATGTCACTCGATTAGCATAACCAGAAAATGAGCAGGGTCATGCTGACGCGGCAGTTTCTGACGCCGTGCATCAAACAGCACTCGGAGGCAGCATTTAGACAAATGTGAGCAACTCTGGGAGGATTTTCACCAAACGTGATAAGAAACATCGACAGAATAGGCTGCTTCTCATCAGCAGATTCCATTATCTAAGGGCATTCCACGGGGTGTTTCTCTCTATATTTAATTTTTCTAATTAATTGTTAAAATGACTATCAGTGCTGTGTCTTCCAGCCCCTGTGCTCGGCTTTCGATCAGCGGATTTACTTTCCTTCACTTCCCCGCTGTTTCTAATATCTTAACCGCTGTCTCCAAGGAAGGCAAACTGCAGTGTAACGTCGGGAAGCGGGGAAACAAAGCTCTATACGGGCTTTGTTTCCAGAACAACTGATTCATTGGGTTTCTGGGTTTCTCCCTTTTAAAATGTGTGCACGTTTGATGCAGCTGGGAGTCAAGAGGCTTAGAAAAGTTTCTTCATAGTGAATATGTTAATGTAAGCTATAATAACCAGGCTACCGACCTTATCCTTAACAAAACATGGGTTGCTGCATCTTCCTAATAGAACTTTTTCCACTTCTCTGATTTTTGAGAGCCCTTCTAACACATTACATCATAACATGAAGGATCACCTACTGCATTCAACATAAGACCTACTGCAGAACCTGTTGCTTATTTCAGTTGGAATTGTCGTCAGTTTAATTTGCTCTTTTCATGTTAATTATCGTCTTTATTTTGCAGTTCCGACATTTAATAAAACTGCTCTGCTTTGTTGAATGTAAACATTTAAAGTGAGACATTCGAGAACAAGCTGCACACGATGTTAATGCTTTCCACAGGTTTACTGATGAATGGATTTGATGGCTTTAGAGCTGAAGTCCACTCGGCACCTTACAGTCCAATTCACATTCACCCATTCACACAGTGGTGAGATAGTAGAGTTCTGCTTGGGCTGCAAATGTTTTTCCAAGGCCAAGAGAGAAGTAAAAGAGCCCGCTCATTTGTGTGGGAATTGTTTGTGTCCGAACCTGACGTGAGCCCAATGTTGGCACCAAATAGCGAAGTGGTTGAAGTTGCCAATATGACCGAAATTGAATATCATTTGCAAATGTGTGTCCGAACCCGAGTCCCATTGTTCTGAGGTCAGGTGTCCACACACTGTTGCATGCACAGTTCAGGGGCAATTTATGGGTTAAGTGTTTTGCCCAAGGGCTTCGGTGTGCAGACTGGGGGAGCTGGCGATCAAACCATCGAGCCTGTCGTTTGTGACCGACCCGCACGGGTCATTTTGATTTCAATGATTTAAGGCAAATACAGTGTACAACTACAGCAACGGCTTTTATATAAATCTTTGGGGGTTAGTATTATTTTGATGACAGATTTTGATCGCGTGCAGATAGCTCTCTATAGCACAAAAATAACATACATCTCAACAAAATAAAAATGTTCACTTCAGAAATACACAGAGGCCACCCACAAACACGCAGGCGTCATTTGAAATGAATTGCGCAGAGGAAACACTTGTTGATGTCTGGCTGTGCTGCACAAATAAAGCAGAAAGGCCAGTGAGGAGATGAGGGCCGGGATAGAGATGAAAGGAGAACGGGATTAAAAGGATTAAGATGGAAGCAAGTTGAAAGAACAGGACAAAAACCCCCGGCTGCTTGTGTCCTGGAGTGTACTTCAGCAGAAAGGCTTCCACCACACGGAATATTTTGATATCACTTCAGCAAGATTGGATTTGAAGGCCAAATAAAAAACAGTTGTTCGTGGGTGATTATCCTCTTATCGCAAACAAAGAGGAAGCAGCTAATTTAAGGTCATGAGTGGTGATTTCACTCAGCGTTCATAATTGAGAGTGGCATCGCTGAGAAAACAAGCTTGTTGTTTTTGTTGTGGCGCCTGTTGACTTGGTGATGAGCTATTTAACTGAGTTTGCTCTTCAACCATAACTTTGTCGACAGGAACGAGATGTGGTATAATACAAAAAAACAGCATCTACGTCTTCATTTACCTTCTATTTCCTTTATAGTCCCTGCCTTTGTATGGAGGATGGTTCGCTCTGCTGTGTCTGTGTTGGTTGGTTAGTTTTACAGGGAAGGTGAGCTGTGCAGCTTTAAGAGTCTGTGTGTGTGCGTGTGTGTGCGTGTGTTGGTATCTGTCAGTCAGCTTTACAGGAGGTCTCTTGATGTTCAATTTAATAAGTCACGGTACAGTAGCCACAGCTATTAGATATCACACACATGCTGGCAGTCACACCCACGAAGCTAGCTCGCTAGCTTACCTCAACTGGGCAAGCACACGCACACACAGACACACATACATGCACACACACATGCACATCCCTGCACAAACACGCACAGATGTTATCAGCACAGAGTGATCTCCTTCTCTCTTTTACTTTATCTTTCTCTCTGACAGACACACACACACACACACACACACACACACACACACACACACACACACACACACACACTCTCTCAAACACAAAAACAACTTTTTGTGTTTCGAGAACAATATTCAATATACACAAGACTATCCCTGAAGTTGTCAGTCATTGGGGACACACACACACATTGTCCCAATTCATCTCTGGGCTATTTTGTTCCGTCATCTGCCCCCCCCCCCCCCCCATCCCCGCCAATACTTTTCCCATTTCCTCTTTAATTTGGCCCCCTGCCACTCTCCATCCGCCCACCAGATGTCCTCAGTCCTCCCCATCCCCAGTCACCTGACTGTCACATCCACCTGATCGTCCGGCTCCTGTTTCCCGATCCTCTGAGCGGAGCGTCCCCGCCCACTCACACACCTGTCTCCAGTCCTCCCGCATTTTCCCAGCCAGTATTTACACCAGTCAGCTCCAGCAACTCCTTGTCAGGTTGTCTAGTTATATCCCAGCGTGTTTAACCATGTGCCTGCTTCCTGTTTCCCACACCTTCCTCCCTGTGTGTCTGTCTGTCCCTCTGTCAGTCCATCCATCTGTCTGTGGGTAGGGTTTCCATCAGTTCATCCGTCAAAGGCCCCTTCACTAAACCTGCCGGTCTGTGTGTGTGTGTGTGTGTGTGTGTGTGTGTGTGTGTGTGTGTGTGTCTGGGCTCGGCCTTGACTGTGCTGCTATAAGTGACAAAGACTCTGCAGGCTATAATCTGGACATGGGTTAGTGGTTAATGTTTCATACACTACTTGACGGCCAGTCCTCCATTGCTGACCACTTATATGGTGTCAGTTTATTCAAAGACAAGCAAATGGCCAGTCTGATGGTGAGAGAGCCCAACTTGTGACCCCTGGAATCAGAAATGTTCGATAAATGTATAAATACTGAATGTCAGATAGCACTATTAACAATATCGTTATACAGGCTACAGACTGTTGAGATTATCTTGCAGACAGAGACAGTGTTGAGGGTTTGATGTAACTTTATGGAAGTCTATGCATTTCTGTTTATTTGTACATGTCTTCTTTTGTGCATGTTGACCTGACAGTTGCACTAATGGGAAGGGCAACACACCACTGATCAATGCAATAATTATCTTCTGGAGATCATGAATCAATACCACATTTGATGGCAGCCTCTTCCAATAGATAAGATAGAAGAACAATTTAACACAGCTCCTTACTGGTATTGTGTCCTTCACTGTAGAGTGCAGAACTTCAGAATGGATTTGTTGCTTCAAATGTTGTTCCTTTAGTTATTTCCTGTGTTTTTGCACCATTGGAAACACACATAGAGAGAAATTTGAAGAAATATTTGGTGCGTTAGTTCATGTTTACTTGTTGACCACAGTTTCATTCTGAAGCAATTTATATTGGTGCCTCAGTGGCCCCGGAGGTTTGCTGTGGCATGATGATGAGGCCTCAGTGGGTTGGTTTCAAATGGCAAATTGGGCTGACCGCCTGCAAACTCTTTATCAAACACATCTTCTCTTCTCTCCTTTTCTATTGCTTCCCCTTCACTGAGGTCACGGACCAAGTTTGCCATGCTCTTATCTCTCTGATTGAATATCGCACTGACAAAAGCTGCTAGTTAGACAAAGTAAGATTGAGAAACAAAAGACAAGCTTTAAGAAGAGTATGTGGTGGGAGCCAGAAGAATACTCTGGAATTGATCAGCACAGACAGGCCTTCTGATAGGACACTCATTTACTCAGTACTGGGCAGTGCTAACTATGGCATCTGATTCTTTTCTGAGTGCCCCCTCTCTCACTCCCTCTTTCTGTCTTTCTTGTTCTCTCCTTAATGGATATTGATCTAGTTTTGGGGACATACAGTAAGTTTCTATCTATTGCACCAGCTGAGTTTTGAAAACCTCCTATTACTTCTCAACTCTCTCACTCTCACAACCTTTTCGAGGTGAACCTGTGTCTCCAGATGACAGTAGTGTGCGTGTGAGTGCAAATCAGTGTGTGTGTGTGTGTGTGTGTGTGCGCGTGTCACAGTGCAGGGCAGAGTGACAGTGATGTCAGACATGTAACGATTTCCCATTGGCTGAGGGCCCCTGAGGCCCAACGTCTCGTTATTGATCTGACCAATTAGCATTCACACCTTTAATTAATACTGAGGCCTGATGTGCACACACAAATGTGAAAGCACGCGACTGCACACACACACACCCACACACACACACACACACACACACACACACACTCACACTCTTTTAATTAATAGTGAGGAGAGGGGTGGCTGTGAGGAGAGATAAGAGGGGAAGAGTGGCTAGGAGGGCAAGATGGATGTGTGAGGCGGGGAAGGGAAGGGTCAGTTAGAGAGAGAGAGAGACAGAGAGAGAGAGAGAGAGAGTGAGAGAGAGAAGCAGATCAAGACTCAGACGTAAATCAATGCAGCCTGTACTGTCTTTAAAGAATACAAACAAGTTTACTGTTGTACATTGAGAAAACGTGTATTAGCTTCACCACTTTAGGTATAAAATGTGGAGATAGCAAAGATCTGCTTAGTCAGCTGTTTCTAAAATTGTAGTGAAGTTAATAACGGCGGTGCCGGGCACAAAGACAATGGAAGCAGAAGGGAGGCGGAGGATAACTCACAATACGATAATGTCATGATACAGTGTTTCTGAGACAATCATTTTCACGACACGTCTTGATATCTGTCCGACTGCAGAAGAAGACAAAATGCCCCTGAAGAAGTAAAGTGCGGGATGTTTATATATATAATCACTGCAATTTAGTTTCAGTTTCACAGACACAAACATAACGTTTTATCTTAGTGCCTCTTTAGTCTTTAACAAACACATCGTAACTTGACCGATTTCCACATAAACTGGCAAATAAACTGTTCCAAACTATATTTAAGTTTAACTAAACATCTACTTGGTGCCAGCATATCGCTAATTGAATCTCATGAGTCAGGATGACGATATATTGTATTGTCAACATGTTGCAGCTGGCTTGTTAGGATGAAACTTGCAATTGTAATTGGCAAAAATCCCCCTCTGTACTCATTGACGTCACTAGTTCCTACAGACGCAGCCAAATTAATAGCAAAAGAAAAACATGTCTGAACCCTGCACTTTGCCATTTTGTGTGATCAAGTCCGATGGGGACGATTTGTTCTGGACTTCAGGAAGATGGAGTCGGCCCTTTCAGGTCAGATCAGACGACAGCATTTAGTGTCCTGCTGTAGATTCAACACAAAAACAAGTCGGCTTGAACAAGCGAAACCATGATCAGGTTCAATCAGACCTGTGAACACAGAGCTGGGAGGACCCAAGCTCCTACACACACACACACACACACACACACACACACACACACACACACACACACACACACACAGCAGGCTGGTGCAATGAAGTTAATTTAGTATATTAATCCATTAGGAATTGGTTTGTGTGTGAGTGTGTGTGTGTGTGTTTGTGTGTGTGTGTGTGTGTGTGTGTGTGTGTGTGTGTAGGAGCTGAGACCTGCCCTCTGTTGAATAGAGGAGTTTTAGCACGACCAACAGACAAAGATCACACAACAGAGTTTAATTAAATATTAAATAAAAATAATTAAACCCTGAGCAGTTAAGAAAAAAGAGAGACAGGTGAAAAAGGTCTGGGGACGTCTGGTGGTCAGGTGGAGTATGACAGGAGGCAGATGAAGGGAGCTGAGACGGAACAATTAGTAAGGAGAGGGTTTGTATGTGGTATTTTTGTGTGTTTTTCTTCGTATGATTGTGTTTGGTTCTAATGAAGTTCTGTTGGCTGGATGTATTTAGGGGAGAATCTAATGGTTTATTGAACGAGCCCTCAGAGAAACATCGATCACTGCATCAAGGAGCTACACACACACACAAACACACACACGCCAGTTTGTGCACACTTGCAATGACATGCACACAAGGGCGCTAGTGTGTGCACACACGGTGAAGTGGAGGTAAAGGGCTTATAATTGACATCCTCCTGTTTCTTTGTGAGCAGCCAGACTAATGGCGTTATCTGCTCATTCAATTACATACGGGGGAAATTGCGACTCTGGGAAGTACATCTTTTCAAATAACGCTCGTGGATGGATATTCTCGACACAAAAATGGGGTAATTGTGTTGGACAGGGTTATTGTCTTGTCTCATTAAACGGCATCCCGACACCCGGGCTCCCTCCCGTTGAGTGTTTCCATCTTATTAAAGTTTATACCTCCTGAACTGCACTTTAGAGAGGGACCGCACCATGCACTCTGCTGCATTAAAGTTTGTGCTTATTAGTATTATTGATCAAAACGATTCTGCATGCAGAGTGGTCCACGGGAAGATTTATATTTGAGCCGACACGTATCATAAAAAGTTGACAGGGGATAAGTCAGATCAGTTTTAGCCCAACCAGCAGTAAAACAAGAATCTAAATACATTTTCTTTGATGCTGTAACTGAGGAACACCAGTGTATTCTGGGTATTTCGATGGCGATTTCGTCTCATCTGCCAAAAGTGATTGAACATCATCATTTTGGCAAAAAGTTGTCAAAAGAAGAAGATACTCTACACTGTCTGTATAATAGACTGTTTATAAAGATGGATGACGTGTCCGCTTCATCCAAATTTACATGCATCGTCCCCCTGCTGGCTGTTTGCAGTATAGGCCATTATCCCTCTCTCCTCATGTGTTAGTAGATGGGACCTGGACTAAATTAAGATATGAATTAGTCATTTCATGCTGTAAAACCAGGGTGAGGCTTCATGATTAACAGCTGAGACTGACTTGAGATTGGTCAAACACGTGTATCGACGAGACTTCAATACCACGACCAGCTGCAAGATGTCGGCACTTATACTACAGATAATTACTGTTCACACTGACCATGTGTGTGTTTGTGTGTATGTGTCTGTGTGTGTGTTAATTGATGTTAAGAGCTGGCAGATCATCCAATAGTCATTGAGCTCTCTCTCTCTCTCTCTCTCTCTCTCTCTCTCTCTCTCTCTCTCTCTCTCTCTCTCTCTCCATGACATACACCTTCAGGTGCCACTTAGTTCATTTTTCCCTTCATAATTAATCACAATTACTTATAATTACACCATCAATCAGCAGCCACCAATCATAAACAGTTTCTGAGGAGAGTTGTTAAATAATTTAGGTTAGTTCATTCCTGTTCATTTCTAATAAAGGATAATATTAACCAAACTCGTGACAAATTCTTAATCATCTTTTCACCTTTTTGAATGTTAATGGAGCATTTTGCTTTTCCTACAACATCATTGAACGGCGACTAATACATGGTTAAGATGCAGTTAATGTGTTACTAGACCGTGTTATACTGGTGTGAGCTGCAATCTGGGCAGGATTAACGTAAAGTTGCTTAATTTGACAGGGAGCCAAATGAAAAACATATCTTACACGTTAGTTGTAACACATTAATAAGTCTTTCTTTGCTCATTCTTAGCTCAACGTGATTTTAAAATCTTTTTTTGGTGGTAATTCACGTTTCATGCAACCAATGCTTTTTTGGGGGGTGCAAAGTTGTGTCATGCTCTTCAAACGGTTGAGATCTTATCTTGGAATTAATATTTTCTCACTAAAAAAAACACACCCATGTATAATAAGTCCATATTATCCTTCTCGTGATTGTTCAGCTGTCACAGTTAGAATTTGAGGAAATTGCTTGAATCCTGTTATGAATGACGGTTGCTTGACAGCTCTGCAGCAGCTTTCTAACCATGGAGGGATTGTTGGGGTTTAAAAAAATCCACTGTTAAATATTTGAGCAAAATGGCCACAGAAATATAATAATAGATATATTATTTTTTTCAAATAAGACATTTCAATATTTCCCATCTCCAAAATAACTTTATATTTTATACTTCAGCTGAACTTTTCTATAAGTTTCCAAAAGTACTTTTAGCATTTATTGTAATTTAAACATGGGTGCATTGCACTGTGTATTATCGGTATTGTAGCCATTAAAATGCCCTCTTGTAAGTTTTTTGTTAAAAAACACAGGTGTTGTATGATAAGTTACCCCCCCCCCCCCCCATAGCTTATTTATATTTGTTGTCATATTTCCAAAATTAAGACATTTTCTATTCATGTACTTCTTTCCACTATTGTTTTCGATTTTGTTGCGCACACGCCCGGGAACACTGTGAGCTTGAATGAAATGAGGACATATCCTACATCAGATATCTGCTTGTCTGACTTATGTGGTAAAATAAGGTCTAAAAAATAAACCCTTAGACACAAAAGCTAATATTCCGACGTCGGGATGAAAAAAAGTGTTTGACTTTTTTTTTATCAAGCCATAACAATGAAATATAGATTATATAATCGTTATTTTTTGAAGCCGAATGACCTCAAACACAGATTACGATGTACTTTAACTGTTAATGAGAAAGAAAAATGTCGTTCTTGAAATATTGTTATATGAACTGAAAGGACAGGCGGGATCTGAATAGTAATGGCCTTATAAAAACACTGAGGTCATTGTGAAACTAAATCTGTGTTTTCTGCCCCTGGTTTTGTCAGGAGGAGGCCACACATCCACAAATATGATATACAACTTACACCTTAAAGTTTCATTAACTTAAGGGGCTCAAAAAATGTTTTATGACACAAGTTCTTCCCAAGTCTATAAAAAGACTTGGTCAAAGTGTTGAATAAATCAAAGTGACAAGCAGCTGACTGTGAAGTTGACAGACCCAGTGAAACCTTTTATAGATCTAAGTGCCCCGGAACACATATCCGTTTGTTACAGACCTCCGCGCCGCTGCAGCTCTTATAAACCTCACAGAGAAACTGAAAATCATTTTTCAGATGTTAATAGTGGATTTTGGGAGCAAATCCTGCGCTTTTATTTCCCAGCGTTCAGCATCTGTTCTGGTATAAAACTCGCTTCATCTTTCATAAGAAGTTCTTGCTGACAGAGGTTTAAAGTCCCCCCTCAAAACTCATTGAATCATCCCTCTCTGTCTTTGCCTCCCTTTCTCATTTTTGTCTTCTCCTCTGTCTCGCTCTCTCCGTCTTCCCCCGGCCTTCGCTCCCCATCTCCACTCGTCCCGTCTGCAGCGTCATCCGTCTCACTTAAAACTCTGAAAGCATGGCAGCGCTCTCTCCCGATTCTGGCGCCTTGCTCTCGCTTTTTTTACCCACGACTCAGTTCTTTTATGCCTCCTCACTTCTTCCCCATTGCCATCTCATGCTCCCCTGTACCTGGACTCCACTGTGATTGCTTATCTGGGGAGAAATAAAAGCCTGTGCGCGTCTGTGTGTGGGCGTGCGGGATGGAGCGCGTGTGTAGCGGTTTGCCTGCGTCTGCTCTGCACTCGGGCCCTTTGTGTGCCCTTATGTGTGCTTTTGTCCGCGCGCGTTTGTGACAAATGCAGATAGTTCTACAGATGGCCCATAAAAGCAGCAGCTTGTAATGAAGCAACTGAGACCGAAATCATGGTTATGGTAAACCAGGGAGAGACAGAGATGGGAAGGAGAAGCAGAGATGGATAGATAAAGGGAGAGCGGAGAGCTGGGAGAAGTGAGGGTAAGAGAGAATAAATAAGAAAGGGCAGGCGGCAATAAACCATGACACCGAGTGTGGTGTGGCCGATGGCTACTGAATAAACTAGTGTAATGAAACTATGCGCTGTTCACAACAAACAAGGCAGAGAACGAACGGAGGGATGAAGGGATGCACAGGAGGGGTGATGAAGAGGTACGGGTGGTGCAGGGGAGGCGAGGAGCTGGCACACCATCAAAGTTTTTCAGTTGAGGAGGTGGGAGCGAGGGAACGGGAGGGAGGGGATGGGTGGAGTGTGACAGACGGAGGCGTTGAGGGGAGAGGGCAGGGAGGGGGGGGGGGTTGCAAAACAGGGGATGTGGGAATCAGAGATGTGAAAAATAGAGAAGAAACAGATGAATAAAAGAAGGGAGAAAGATAATAAAGGGGAAATGAGGGTTTATGAACGTTATGGAAAAGATGATAAAACAGAGATAGGTGGAATGAAAATGCGATGGAAGACACTTAAATTAAACGACGGTTAGGTCACACGTGTTGGCAGCAGTCATCCTGCACTTTGTAATGACCCTGTTTGTTGTTTCATGATTCTGTCTTGAAAATAAAATCAGCCGCAGATCAAATCTTTGGTTTTTAGTTCATTCAACATGCCGCTTGAAAGGGAGATTTGATTTCTCTGCTGCCTCCACTGTGTCTCACAACCAAATGCTTTTAGAGTGTTCCTCTGCTTCTTTGTGGGCGGGTGTGGCTCAGGACCGAGGCTGGAGCGGGTCGGCCACCAGCAGAAGGCCGTCGGTTTGAACCCTGGCTCCTCCATTCTGAGCCAAAACTGTTCAATAAAGCACTTTGAGTGACGAGGGATGCAATAAATACAAACCATCAAACACTGGTTCACGACATGATGACACATCTAGCTCTTTAAACTATTCATTATAGGACCCTATTTAGATTTTGCATATCGTTTGTAAGATATTTTTTGTTGTGTTGATTGTTGGGAGTTTGGGCTTCATTCGATATAGTACCAAATAAATCAAGATGCAACCCGGAGTTGTGTGGTAGACAAATAATCCCGACATAATCCCCTTTAAGAGGTTTAGTCCTGGCATGTGTGTCACCTTGACTGACTGGTACCTGAGCAAGTGGAGCAAATGTTCCCCCATCAATCATTCAGGCGGTGCGCTGACCCACTTCCTGTTTCCGTAATCAAATAATTACATTTGTATTATCTTTACCAATAATTACTATTTATTGAAGAGTGTAGCCGAGCTTTCGGAAGTTGGTTCAGTTACCAAACAAAATGAATTAAACAATCATGTTAAAGTGTTAAAAAGTGACTTTTAAACCTACAGACCACTTATTTTTAATTTCATTTTCCGTCACAGTTGTGGAGGAATTCTCTTTTTAAACATATGAGGAGGATGTGTGTGTCTTTCCGTGTAATGATCTCTCCTTTCATCCAGCTGTGCTGCGCTGTGCTTTCATCATTATGATTAATCTCTCATTTTCTCAGACGGGGTAAATGAGAAGTGTTCTCCGAGGGCCGGCCTCACACTGAGGTCTCCAACTCAAATAGAGTAGCCCTTTTTAAGTCGGTGCTAAAGTCACCTTCTGATTCGCTCTGTAAAAACTGCTCCTTGATTTGAAATCATGTCGCTTAAAATGATTCCGCCCTTTGAAGTTTGGATTAATCGTTCTTGGGTTACAACTGCACCAGCATGTGATGTTATGAGAACAGGTAGCGCTGGAATCCCATAGTTCTTGTGAGGTTATTCTCTTCCTCTAAACTGTTTGTACTTTGTTGCGGTTGTTGCACTTTGAAGACACCTTGTGGGGAGAGCACCATCCCTCACATTTAACTTTGTGTAACAAGGTTTAATTATCCAGATCATATTGTGATTTACTGTAAGGCCATTTAATTTATATAAATTGCTTTCCCTTGTTTAACCTTGAGGGTGACAAAGTTACCTGCCACCTGCTGCCATTTTCCACAAAGTTATTACTTTTAGAAATAGAAGTTTTAATATGAAATAGCCATTCTTCTAATAGTTGTCATTTTTTGCCGTTGATGGATTATTTATTTTTTATAGCACCTGCAATCTTAATAATGGAGTTTTTCTCAACTTTATCCCAGAGGTTAGTTTGTGTACAAATGCAGGAAAAGTTTTTAAATTACATTTCTTTCTGAGGGAAAATGTTAAAAAATCCACAACCATTTTTTCTTTTTTATCTTTCCAAGTTTTCTCCCCCATTTTAATACACAACCAGCCACACATGTGTATGTGTATGTACTGAGTGTGTGCAAGTAAATGTGCGTCTGATAGGACACTCAACACTAAACATCCTGACATGGAGTAGGGCCACACTGGTGAAATCGATAGGTTGCAGCATTAGGCCAACCTGACATCCAGACAGAATACCAGCATGGGGGGCGGGGGGGTCGCCACTGTGATGGATGACCCTAGTTAGATATGTGTGTGTGTGTGCATGAGTGTGAGAGTGTCCATGTGTGTTTTCTCTCCAACTGTTTGGAGATAAGGAGGGAGGGGGTTATGGGGGGGGGGGGGGGGGGGGGGGGGGGTATTAAATGTCTCTCCCATGTGCTGCCCTTGCTCTGTAAGCGGGGCGGTTTAATGGGGCCGCTTAAAGAACACCTTTAAACTTTGTCTCAACCAATTAAAGCGCATTAGATGACCTGTGTTGTTGTTTTTTGAACCGCATGAAGAGTCATTAAGAGGGAAAGTTATTTCTGATATTGAGTTCTGTCTGTTCTTTGGAGTTGTGGACCTCGTTGTATTCCAGATAGATGCTAATAATAAGGAGTTAGCCGAAGCGAACAGGAGGACTGTGTTTGTGTGAGTTCACTGAGGAATGCATCAAGTCCACAGAGTCAACACCATCAGTACAGGTACAGAGGTGAACACGTAGTAATGTGGACGGAGCCTGGAGGAGTAGAACCCAGAGTTTCTGGTGACAGTTTTAAATAGGTGCTTCCCTGTCTCCGCCTCTCGTTTGGGAGCACACTGAGTTTATAGTCCTCATGCTTCTTTCGACTCCTTCCCTCCTCTCCCACTTCCACTCTCTCTGTTCCGCCCTTCCTCGCTCCCTCCATCTGAGTAGTTTTCACAGTTCCATTTGTCTCGTTCGGGCCTCCTCTGCCTCTCGCTTTTCTTTCCCCTCCCCTTCCTTTTCCTGTGCGTCCCTCCCCCTCAACGCCGTCCGTCTATTCCCCTTCTCCCCAAACCCCTATATGTCTCAACAGTTTCATAGTTGTATCAATCAAGTTCAAACAATAAGACCGGAGTTGGTCCCTGTTCTCCCATCTACTTCCTGGTTTATGGTTTGTAATGCCTCTTATCTCCCCCCCTCCCTCTCTCTCTCTGTCTCCCTCTCTCTCTCTCTCTCTCTCTCTCTCTCTCTCTCTCTCTTTCTCTGTCCCTCTGCTTCTCTCGCTCTCTGTGTGGTTGTGTATGTGGATGTTTACAGTTTATGCATAGTTGTACACACCCTGTGTCCTAGGCACAGAACTGTAAATGTATCTAGAAAGAGTAATGTGATTAACAATAAAACACTTTTACATTTCCTCTCTCGCTCTGTCTGACTTTAGTCTGCGTCACTGGGATTGCAGTCAAAATGGATCCATCACTCGTGGCATAATGTTTAATAAAGAGAAGGGAAAAAAAATAAAAATGACCCGGCGTACGGATCTGTCTGTATCTGTGCCTGTTGTAAAAATGTAAAACAACCCATAGAGTTGATTATATGTCACAGGGTGTTTCGGACCAGGAAACCGGGTTTTGCAGTGTATGGAATGAGGCTTCGGAGCAATCTCTGGATTAGACACATCGCTGTGCAAGAGCCCGGTTTATTATTTGGTGAAGAGACAGCCGAGCTGGAGGAATAGCATAGTCCAATTAATTCCAAAACATAAAACTGTAAAAAAAAAGAAACTAAATCCATGTCCGATTCTCTTTCTCTCTCCTTCTCTGCAGAACTTCAAAGTACATCCTGTGGAAACCCGGGTGTCCCGCCCAAAGCAGTGCTGGGTGGTGGTGGACGTTTCGGTGTGGGGGACCAGGTGCGGTACAGCTGTGTCCCTGGTTATGTCTTGGACGGCCACGCCACGCTCACCTGCACCACCAATGCCGGAAACACGGCCGTGTGGGACTTTCCTGCTCCGATATGTCGAGGTAAAGACGATTAAACCAGAGTGTGTACGACTGGATATGAAGGGTTTTCTTCTCACCGCTGATTTGAACCACATCTCAAAAGGAAAACACAATTCGACTATTCAATGTTTTCGATATACTCGCTTCCAAATGATCCTTTCCCGGGATGATATATAAAGAAAAACCCTTCATAGAATTTATGTTTGTTTGTGTGTCTGTGAGGGAGACAGAAAGACAGACAGACTGTGCATGTATTTGTTTTTGTGTGACAGTGAACGAGGAAGGCAATCCTGGGGCACTGGTGTGTATTTGGGGTTTTGCTGATAGTGTGTGCAGTTCTCTTTATTATACACTTTATTTTGAAAGGTCTGAGTAGGAGAGCAGCGAATACGGAGTGTGATTGTGTAGTAAAATGAATGCCGTTGTTTATTTTGGGATTCTGGTGTAGGTGTAGATATTTGTGTACATGGTGCAATGTTACACTATATTACATATTCTAAAGAATCTTTTAGTCGTTTTTTTGTAGGTCGCCCCACGTTTACTGTAGGTGGATGCATAGATACAGTGGGTAATTTTTTCCCCTCAGCAATAAGTAGCATAGAGATGACGTCACGTTGAATATATAATTGTAACCATTTTAAATGGGGATTACATCAAAGCTCCATTGTCCCTCGCAGATACTTCCATTGACTTTGTGTGAATAACCCCCCCGCTGTGCAGAGCTCTGCTTGTACAACAATCCCTACTGAGAGTCACACTCATTTATTCAGCCCTCAACTGCTGATTGATCATTGTTTTACTTTGCCAGTCCATATGGTTGAATCCCAGTGGTGCCCATTTGTTAAGCCTTGTTTTGAGTGAGCTTCAGTACACAGCAAACTAAAGTAAACCAGTGCCTGTTAAGGGGAGCTGAACATATATCATGCAAGTAGATTTATTTTATATATTTAAAGCATTTTGAAGGCATTTTTTATATTTCTTAATATTTTGACTTCAGTGTCATGGATTCCCTTTTTTGGCTTTCTTGATTTGATGTCGGCTCGAGGTTGAGTTTATTTACTCTCACAATCCAGTTGGTGCTTTCTAACCGGAGGGAGCCGTCCACGGTTGTCCAGCAGACTTGGAGATGCTGGTTCTAATCCCTGGTCTGCTTCACACTCTGCAGCAAACCACCCCAGTGTGTGCTGGGAAGCTAAAATGTCAATATGCTTGTCCAATACAACATTTTAAAACATCCACTGGTTTTGAGCTGTAGATGCACCCCCTGTTGTCAGAACTGCTCAATCAATGGCTCTTTACACCTCCCTTTATGTTCCCCCAACGACTCATGTGACTGCAAGTGACATCAGCGACCCAAACTCGACCAGGCAGAGACTGTGATTTTGTTAAGGGACTGAACTTTGCCGCTCCACCTGAATGCATCCCAGTTGTAGATCTGATCAGCAACCCAGAGTCAGTCATCCAGAAGAGCAACATCCCTTAACACTCGGGAGGGAAGGCACTTACACTTCTCAGAAGGGGCCCCGAACAGCACCACCCTCCCCGGAGTGAGGGGGTGGATTCACTGTTTTGAACCGGGATCCGGTCATGCCATGTGCACTCCGTAGTGATGCAAGCGCAAGAGATGAACACGAAAGATACCACCTACGACTGCAAATCAAGAAAGGGGGATAATTGTTTGCAATTACTGGAAGCAGAGAAGCAGGACAGGATGTGAGCATAGCATCAAACCTGTGGGAAGCTGCTGTACGAGCTGTGAGTCCCAGTCAACAGCAGTGAAATGGGGGAGTCGTTCAACACAGTTCAAGGACACACACTGGATATATTCACACTGATATCCATGTGTAATGAATAATGAATGTGTTTGCAATCCAGGCAGCGCAATCTAACATATTTGGTTGAAAATAGTAGTAGTTTATAGTAGTAGCTTGGAAATGAACTGTGGAAACTAGAGGCAGTATCATTATGAATGAGATACAACAGTACAGCTTCACATTCCTGCACCGTGCAATTTTTTGCAGAGATTTCTACCAAACAAATAAAAAGCTAGATAGATAGATAGATAGATAGATAGATTGATGCAGTCATCCAGTAGCACACGAGAGCATAATACTAATGAAAGGTCAAAATGTGTCAAGAATAAGTTCATTGCAATGAGATGAAATCACCAGAACTAAGCGAGGCAGAGTATTGAAGCCAAATATAGATACAGATTTAAAGATAGATAACTGAAGCTGTACAAAGTTGTGTATCTTGTGTATATCCCAGTATTTTTCGAACTTGGCAATGTGCTGAGGCAACACCTGGTCCACCAGGAATGCAGTAGGCAATGAGAAAATCTGCAAAGTGGTCACATTGAACAGTCCTGTAGGAAAACACACAACGGAGCATTGGGAAGCGAACCCCTGTTAGTTAAGACTTAATCTATACTCACTTACACAACTATAAACACAGCTCCAGGGATTGTTATTTACTCATTATATGTAAAGATTATTTAAGGAAGCCATTCAAGAAAACATAAAGAGCAGTCCTCACTAAATGAAGCAACTAATTCACATCGTTGTGATCTGCTGCTCTCTCATGACATCTTTATGTTGACTGTTCTGAATCACTCCAGCTCATTACCTTGGAGAGGAGTCGCTGTTATAGGGCTGGTGTTCAACATCCAACCTTGGATTCTGTTTCATAGATCTATTAATGTCTCTCTCACACGTTGTATGCAGAGGATTTGCACACTGTAGGAACGAAGATGCATCTTTTGCAGATTCCCGGCATCGTATAGAAATCCTGTGAATCGCTGCTATGATGGAGTGTGGGTTGCATTGATACCAGTCAACAATCCGTAGTAGTAAAATCGAATTATATCTTTTATTTGTACATAACACCGTGGAACAAAAATGCAGAATAGACATTTAACTTTGCTTTGAATCAAAGTACAGCAGCTGGGCCCCCAAGAGTTTGTTCCATGTTATGCTGGAAACTTTTCCACACAACTAAAACCAGTCTAATCTATTCAACAATGTGCTGAATTGCCGCACAAGATGTCTCACTGTGCAGTTAACTGTAAATGTGGGTCCGGGGACTGAAGATAGGGGAATAAAAGAGAAGTGGGGGGGCAAATGGCAACTTGTCAGTGCCGGATTAGCAACGTCTCTGTCACTCTGTCAGTGTGGCTGAGAGGAGCTAAGCTACTAATACGTTGGCGCTGACTCAGAAACACACACATACACCACTTTTCACACCCCCTGGAATAGTTGGGTTATGGGGTGTGATGGGTGTGGGGGGTGGTGGCACCTACAGGCGTTCATACCAGCAGTAATAGCTTTCTATCAATTATTCAGCCATGCAATCAAATGACTGGAAATTCAGTGCTTTTAGCGATACTGACGTGAATGTGCCCTTCCCACTCCCCCCCCCTCCCTCTTGGCCCTTTTATTCTTACAATTATATAAATGTAAACATGAGGACTGTCTAGGCTTAAACACATTAATTATCTTTAATTCAGCATGAATGGAAAATAAATGAATGGAAAATAAGTGAATGGTAATGCTGCTCCTTTCAACTCTATTCTAATTCACCTCTTCCCTTCATGACCAAACACTTTACAGGTGAAATCAATATCCCACAGTTTTTTGTGACTTTGAGCAATACATTATACAACACATGCACATTGTGGCTAATAAAAACTGAAGGTATTAAAACTGAACAAAACATATACACATTTCTTTGGGTTTCTCTCAAACACACACGTAGTACAGTGGGGCAAGGACCTTAGGTGTAAATATGAACGTTATGGTTTCATAATTCACTGCCTTTCATTTGCAGCCATTATGAAACTAAAATTCACCTGCTATATAATGCAACCTAATATAACATGGTGATGGACTGAAGAGGTGCTCTAACCTGACTGTTCACTTCGTACAGTATATTTGGTTTAATGTGAATTGTTATTTTCGATGCTGGAGAATCGTTGCCACCTTTGTGCAGTCACATAGCTAATCAGATTGTTTTATAACAGGCATAGAGCAAAAAGGAGACTGCCATCACTAGGAACCTATAATGCCATGCAAGTCCCCTAATAGTGATTCAATTTGCTGAGAGAGACATACTTTTGCAATGGGTAATCTGATATAAGTCCCACTGCTATTATTGCAGCCTGCCAGAACTCAGTTTGTTGTTTTTGTGTACAACATTTATCCATTCTGCTTTACAAACTATGTACATAACCTCTCATACATCTGTATACATCACAATAATGATAGAGGAACAAGTATTCACCTGAGCACACTTTGAAAATCACAATTTGTTACCTTGACCTCATTTTAATATACTCTAATGTTTTGCTCTTCTCTGGGGTTGATGGACTGAAATAATTAATTGTTGTACCTCGATCATATGGGCATTGGATTGCTTAATTGCAATAGCCTTGAATTGACTTGTTAACATTAGCGACAGTGTGTCGGCTCAACATCAACTTCATTGCCATGCAAGGCTCAAAGCGACACCTCAACTCCTAACACAGCATATCTATCATACGTATGTACAGCCTGAGAGTTAAATGGCTAAACGTCATTAAGTTTGACTACCATGATTAAGCTACCATCAATTTCCTCTCAAATAGCCTCCCCCTAGTTTCCTGTAATTAACTAATTTAAAAACAAAAATTTAGAGAAAAACAGATTGAACACTGCACGTCAGCTTTAAATAGGCTCTAATAATAGCACTAATCATATCTAATTGTTGTTGACTTTGATAGATGATAATGGTAGATAATGTTGTCCAGCAGGGCAGCAGCCGCAGCACTGAAGCCTCAACTTTGGCATTTTGGTCGCCTCCATCATGGATTTTTAATAGAAGCAACCATATTAAGAGGAGCAGGGGTTGGTGCCTGACTTAGAGCTTGGGGACACTCCCCACCTACACCTGTGACTTGCACCCATTGGATGACACTTGCTGTCAATCACGTGGTCATCATACCCCCGACGCATATCAAGCTTTACTGTGTATTTTACTCTAACAGGACCGTAATTTACAAAATAAGCATCATGCTGTATTCAAGAAGTCTTCAAATTAAAGTTTGAGACCATTACCTTGATGAACATGCGTTATTACTAGCATTATAAATAAGGTGACAAGTAACAGGCCCATTTTCCAATAGACTTCAGAAACCAGCTTCTTTGTGCGACCCGTTACGTCGCCCTCTGATGGCCTTTCGAGAGAATACAGGTTATAGTCAGTTCTGCTTTGGCTTCACTTTCTGGACCTAGAGTCTTTACTTGTACACACAGTCTATGACGTACATATATCCACGGCCAGCCTTTGTTGTTATAGTGAAGCTGTTGCTGTTGGGAATAATCATCAAACAACAGGTTGATGTCGAACGTACCAAGGGCAAGAATTTAGAAGATATTTAGGAAACCGGAGGACTTAGAAAGTGTATTGAGAACCAGCGTTGATGTGAGCGTACTCCTCCACTGAGTCCCTACATGTGATGTATATAAATAAACTTAACTTCACTTGTCATGTGTAAATGCAGCAGCCGCTGAACCAATCTCACAAACACCATTTGAATGAGCATTGGAAGGGTGCTGTTTCAGCATACTTTTATTATACCCCAACCGCATTATATACTACCATGGGCAAAATATAATGGAAAACAACATACTGCACGGCTACAGTGTGTCACACTAATGCCTGCTGCATAAAGGAATATAATGTATATGCGCAGAGTGTTTTATGAAGGGGACCTCTGTTTGGGACTGTGGCTGCATCTGTTTGTTTGTGTGTTTATAATGTGGCGTCAGTTGGTGCAGAATTATTTATAGGACAGAAATATCCCTCAGCATTCAAGACATCCATATTCACACAAACACACACAGGCGTAGTTGGCCCTGAGAAAATTTCATCATGATCCCAGAGATACAGAGTACGCTTGAATATGCATGAGTTCGGGTGAATGTGTGTGTGTGTGTGTATGTGTGTGTGTTCGAGTGCGTGGGGGGGTCTGAGTGAAAGAGAGCAAGACAAACTTAGACAGAGCATCACTCAATGATATGAGTGTGTGTCTATGGTGCAAGAGGGTTGAACTGTGGGAAGTGAAGAGAGGCTGCGACTCATCCTCTGCACGTTTGCGTAGGCACACGTGCATTAATACACATTAATATCTACATAAACACAATTTCTATACTGTGCAGTATCTCCGAGTCATAATAAGACCATTTGGAGGGAGAGGGAAAGAGAAAGAGAGAGAGAGAGAGAGAGAGAGAGAGAGAGAGAGAGATCTGCGCCCAGTGAAAGGGAGAAATTGGTGACACAAAAGGAAACAATAGTGGGGGGGTGGAGCGAGCTGGAAGAGCTAGACGGAGAGGAAGTAGGGGGTTATTGTTGGAATTGAAAAAGTAATAATGTGCTCTGACAAAACTGGAAATTAGACTGGCTGAGGAACGGAAATGAAATCAGCTTGTGTAGTTGTTTGTTTGTAAGTGTGTGTGTGTGGATGTGAGCAGTCAGCATAATGAGATTTAGGCTGCTGATGCTAAGGTGCGTGTTTCTGTGTGTGTGTGTGTGTGTGTGTGTGTGTGTGTGTGTGTGTGAGAACAGGGGTATATGCATATTATTGATCGAGCTCAAAGTGCTAATTCTGCTGCAGTGTTATCAGAGAACATGGGGCTCTCCCTTTTTTATTCTGTTGTGAGCGATAGCACTGCATTCACAAACACAGCTCCAGCCTGATGTGACCTTATATAACCTCTGGTGTATTCAGATAAAATGTGAAAGTAATTCTAGATTGGGTATGTGTACAATACAGGACCAACTCATCCCAACTGACAGGACTTTTCTTAATTTCCAACACTTTCATTCCAAGAAGTGCCCTCATAAACATCAGTTATCCATATCTCTTATCCTTTAATGGTTGGGAGGGGTTGGAGCCAATCCCAGCTGTCTTTGGGTAAGAGGTGGGGTAAACGACAGGTGGCTAGTTCGTGGTACACAAAGACAAACAATAATTCACCATGACCAACACACCTACTGTCCATTTAGAGTTTCAAATTCACCTAATCCCAATCTGGATGTGTCTGGATGCTGGGATGAAGTCGGAGTACCAGTGCAGACTTCTCACACAAAGGCCTCGGCAAACATTCAAACAATCTCGGAGCCCGTTGGATATTTTGGGGCTTCTGGTGTTGACAGCAAATATTCTGGTGAAGACTCTGTTTGCAGTCTGACTTTCTTCTTTTATTGCAAGAGCTGAACATTTCTCCACACAAAACAAAGGCAATGATACCAGACTCCATTGAGGCTCATCTCTATTAGCTGCATGTGAATACAGATGATAGCCAATGGATGCATCCCAGAGCCTTCCCCTACAGATTCTGCATATTCACTATAAGACTCTGTTTATAGAGATTGGGATTCACACCGAGAAACTTACTGCACTGTGATGGAGAGCTAACGACTGCATCACCAATGCATTCATGTGATCACCTATTACAAGTCACCCCCCACACATGGATATGCATCGTCAGCTTGCTCCAGGCTAATACAGGATGTGCTCTCCTGCAGCATCCTCTGCTTGTTGTAAATTAAACAGGCTCCAAATCACTCCCCTAGCTGCATTTGCATGAATGAAACGGAATTTCTAATTTGTTTCGCATCGGGAACTCAGAAAATTTCAAATAGTTTTCCTCTCTGTCCTCAGCGTCATCTCAAATGTCACTGTCACGTAAAAAAAAGTAGTGGATTTAATTCATTATGAAAGATCCCTCGTGAGCCACGACATCCCCCACTCACAACGGGACGATCAGTGTGTCGGGCTGTTTGCACCAAGATTCATTATTCTCCATCCTTAGTATTTTAACCGTGAGTTTAAGCCCTGCATAATCTGACACATTCAGACGTGTTTTAAACCAATCTGAAAGGAGGAGGACAGTGAGTAAAGAAACGAAAATGCTCATTTAATTGTGTCTGGTCAATCTGGCTTAAGATAGAAAAAAGGACGGTTGGAAGTTGTGGAGAATCGTGTAACTGTTGCTATGGGAAGCTTCTATATGATAGTGAAGGAGCCAGATTAGCTATAGCTTTGTTCTCAACCTTTTAAAGTCTCAACAAATAATCCCTACACGGGTGATTTGGCACCAGGAGGGAGATTAATCTCACTGTGCCCGCTTCATAATGACATTAAGTGATATTAATGATACTAAGTGACTGAAGCCGAATCAGGACATAGTACAGCAGATATGGAAAAAGGAAATGTCTCAGAAATGGATTTTCAGACACAAAGGATCCTAACCTGAGGATTCTACAACTCTTAGTCTAATAGAGCTAAATGTGGCCTTTTAACATGCACTCGCTATTATTCATGTATTCTATATTTTACTGAGAAACAGTAAAATAAATATCAGCTATCATAACACGTGTCATTATTAAAAGTTTTCTTTTTCCTCATGCTCCTTTTTAATTCATTACTCATTTTAATTTCTGGGTGAACTATCCCTTTAACTTTCTATGACTTTCACAGTTCACGTTGCGTTTGCGCGTGTGTGACAGAGAGTGTGAATGACTGCTCCTGACAGCGCGCATGACCTTCTGTGTTTGTGACTGTGTGTGTGTGTGTGTGTGTGTGTGTGTGTCTGTGTGCGTTTCGCCCCAGGCTCAGTCGAATTGTTGCTGGGTGAAATGGTAAGATTGTCACGGTAGTGTTGCTATCGTGATGACAGTGTTAGCTTCAAAGGTAGCATCTTTTCCTTATCCTTCACTTCTTCCTGCTCGTCCCCTCTGTCCAGCTAGCGGGGACCTGGGGGCTGATGCTCTTCTTTCACTATAACAAGTTGTATGGAGTGGTGGGAAAAACCAAACATGTGAAACTCAGACAATTTCTTTTTTAACCGAGGCAGGTTGGGGCCATGTAGCAAGGTGTCAAATACAGTTTTGATGCTTTTTTTGGAAACTGGTCAAAAACAAAATATATTTGCACAATTTGATTTATGCAATAATCCCCTCAGGGATATTGTGTTCGAGAAAACTGTAATAGTTACAGACGGGGACAGTGAAGCATCTTTCTCATTTCTCTGCATCGTTTTCTCAGTTTCAGTCTGTGTAACATTATTTCATGCATCAGATCCCCACACAGGGTTTAGACCACAATGGCAATTTGACACACTGTATATGAATAAGAGTCTACGCATATGTGTGCATATATGTGGCAAGCTGCTGGCCTACTTCAGCTGACCTTTAACAGCTTATTCCTCCAACACACACACACACACACACACACACACACCCTCAATGGGCATACGTGTGATTCAGATTCAAGCTCAGCTGCACTATTGACTCGAACATGCTGTTAACACACTCAGAGAGTCTATACGCATTTACATTGCAGTATACTCTGTGCAGGCACTGTGTATAATTGTGTTTTCACTATTGATTTCTGGCTCTTTGCTTGTGTGCGCCACATGTACCAAATAGAATCAAAGAGTTTTGAAACTCCTGAAAAGATCAAATTAACTTCTATAAATCAGCAGCAGCAGAAGTCTCATCTTCTCGTCGAGTGCAGCTCTTAGTACGAGAGATGAATAAAACGTCAGCGGGTCAGTGAAGTGACCTCATCCAATTAGCATGAGGAATCAAAGTGGTTGTGTGTTTGTGCCGGGGAGAAGATCAGTTGTTAGTCACCTGGCTGATATTCATTAGTTTTGGCTCTTTGGCTCTTAAATCACACAAATTAGGAATCAAAGTGATTTATACATTATGTGACCCTCCTGCTCCTCATTCCTTTTGTATCCACATGATTATTTCAAGTCAAGTCTATTTATTGCATTTCAGTCGAAGGTAATTAAGGATAAAAATAACTTCAAACTTCTCGGCGAGACTTACGTCAGAACAGTTTTATATATATATTATAACGTATAAAATATATAATGTCTTTATTCTATTAAAGAAGTTTGAAAAACATGATGCATTTATGTAGATTAAGTCCAATTAGCCTCTTGTTTCTTACAAGAAGTTAAACTATTCTTTTGAGTTTCTTTTTTCTTGTGAGTGAAATGCTGATCAACTCTAGGATATGATATCATTTAATTAGTATAGCTGCTAAACCAAGCAGGCGGCTCATTGGATTTATTACCCATCAGGTAGGTAATTTTTTTAGTTGGTCCTTTAATAATAATAATTTGAAATGAAAAGTAATCACATAACATAATTGGAGGAAGTCTAAAAAAACAATAACAACACAGCTTAAGAATACCTTTAGTCAAATATACAACTCAATATTATGTATATTTGTAAGATGTCCTGATACTTCATTTCCCCTCAACCATGACCACAACCACTATAATGACTCCAATGATTAACAAAGCAGCAAAATACACTGATCTCTATGTTTATGAGGGCAGCATTTGTATGTCTCCTTCTTTGTTTGTTTGTACTTCTATCTTAGTGAGGATACTCATTGACATAATGCATTCCTTAGCCCCTTACCCTAACTTTAACCATCACAACTAAATGCCTAACCCAACCCTAACCCTTATCTAAAGCCAACCCCAAAACCAAGTCTCAACCCTCACACAGCCCATTGAATCTGTGAGGACCGGTCAAAATCTCCTCACAAAATCAAAAAGTCATCACAAATTAAAATGTCATCACAAATTCAAAATGTCCTCACAATGATAGTATTGATACCAAACTGGCCCTCATAAACATAGAAAGACATGTGCACACACACACAAACACACACACCTTCCAGCTCCTCTATGGTCTCATTATTATCTTGCTAATGGTTCCCCGTGGACATAAAGCTCTGCTGATTCAAGCATCTGGAGACACACACACACACACACACACACACACACACACACACACACACACACACACACACACACACGCACACACATACAAACACACACACACACTGGCCAACAGACAGGCAGTGCCTCTTTGTATACAGTGTATTCCCAGGTAGAGATTCAGGTAATACAGGACCATATGTTTATAGGCCTTGAAAAGTGGGTCAGAGAGTGAGAACTCTGATCTGTATAAACATAGTCAGTCATCATGAGCTGGCCCTGGTTTGAAGACATTGTCAAATGAGTGTTTATTTTTTATGAAGACCAATTAATGGCCTGAATTGAATTGTTGTTCAAGCCACTTGTGTTTAAGTTTATGGAACATCTAACTAACCGCTTTGGTGTTTAATTAATACTATTTTCATTAGCACCTTTAAAAACTAAGTGGACCAACATGACATATTTTAGCCCTGAAAGCAAGAAGCACATCTGCATGCCAGTTGACTTACAGCGTGTGATTAGAGCTCCTGACTTTCAGACACACACATTTTGGAATATGTAGATGTATGACAGTGTTTGCCCGGTCTTTGTGAGGGAGGTAGTTCCTCTGTTTGTTTAATTTAAAATGTAATAACAGTGCAGGATTTGAAACCATATTAAAAACACGGTGTTCACAGTAATGAAACTCGCTCTTCACACCTCTCTGTCGCACTCCTTCCCTCTCAGATCAATGTACCAGTCTTGTAGTGACACTTGAAGCCCTCTTATCTCGTCCCTGCAGACCCGCTCAAGTCTGGCAACCTCACTCTCCCCTCTCTCTCTCTCTCTCCCTACACCTTCCTCTCCTCCATCCAAACTGTTTCTAACACTGACGTGAGATTGCTGTTGTAGCTCATCCACAAGTACACTTCGCCAAACACGACCCAAACGACGGCACCGCTTTCTCCCTCTCATTCGGTTTCATGTGTTCCTCTTGCTCTGTGACACTCTTTGTGTGGAAAAACCCTCTCTCTGTAACCTTTAGTGCTTTTTATGTTTATGTTTGTAGTAAAACTGCCTAATTCCTCATTTGCAGAGTAGCTTCCATAACCCCGAGGCAGTGGCGGTAATGGTCTGAAATGCCTCTTAGCAGGGTAACATAATACCGCAGCATCACAGCTTATGGTGTCATTGCCATTTAAATGGCAGTTTAAAGTCTGTGTTATCCTCTGTATGTTCAAACAAAGCATTACAACCGGGTCTGGCAAAAATACAGTCGAGGGAGTAGAGAGTAAACACAACACATCAGTTTTTCCATGAGCCACCTAAGAGAGGGGAAATGTTTTGGACATATTTGCTCCGATATCGAATATGTTTTTTATTGATCAGCTTTTCTTGATACCCCCCCCCCCCTTCCTTGGTTCTTCTGTTCAGTTTTATTTTTACCCAAAATCAAAAAGTAAAATCGATCCTGCACTAAATTAGTCGTACTTGTGGTATGAAGAGGATTTCAGTGGGACACTTTGACCACAGTTAAACACTGACACTGATTCAGTGTGTGACTGTATAATCAGCAGATCCCACTCATGGTCATTTATTTAAGCATGAAACACCAGGGATGCTGTGAGAGCGGCCATACCAGAATCAGAAACAAGTTTAGTGTCACTCCCATGATACACACTTAGCGTTCATAGGAGCGACAAACCGTTCACCAAAAGACAACGCACACTCACTCAAGACACGGATAGTAATACAGTCGGCTAAACACATATTTCACAGAGCTGTTCCTGTCAAATCAGCTTGTTGACGCAGACTCTGACATACTTAGACACAAAACACACTGGGAGAAACCACTGCAGCACACACAGACACACACACACACAGACAAACACACACACCTGAGTGGTTGTACACAAAACTTGGAAGTTACTCCTCATAAATACTGAACAGATCAATCCTGAGCAACACTGTGTGAAATCACCAGGTGTTGTCTGCAGGAAAACGTCAAAATATCACTTTAACATTAGCAACTGATGATAAAACTAAAGCACATAAGACAAAAACCCGTAGTTAGTGGCATCAAACTTAAAACCCATATTACATTTTTCAAGATCTTTATTTCTTGTACATAATTCTGACCCTGGAATATGTATCTGCATTTTACACCGAGAAATGTTGCTGGGAAAATGATTGGAACACTATTTTAGATGTATTCATATATTTATTACTCTTTAAATGTGTCTCAGTTTGACAGTTTTAAGAAGTCTGTGTTTATCCCCTCATCACTGATTGATAAGATTATGATTCAGTAGTCAGCGAGTTCAAAAGCGTGCTATTAAAAAGTTCTATTTTTTTCGAAAAAAAGGAAAAATTTAAATTTAGTTTAATTATCGCGGGTTGTTTGGTCGGTCCCTGATTTATTCAAGGGGCAGGTTTTGGCAGCGCGGGACGAGGTTCGTGTCAGCCAGCAGAAGGTTTGTGTCAGATGTGCTTTAGCTAACTGCGATGTGATTGGTTCAAAAATGTGTTTACCATGATGGCTTCTTTCCCTTGTTAGTCTGCTGACGCTGCAACACACACACAACGCAGGGCAGGCCGCACAAATCCAAGTACTCACATATGCACACATGCACAGGCAGGGTACAACACACACACACACACACACACACGATCACTCACACGATGACAAACTTTTCTTTCACACTCTGACACACAAACACACACACATACACACACACACACAGACACTCGCACAGCATAGTGGCAGTGCTGTAGTCAGCAGGGGCTCATTTAACCACTGTGTGTGTGTGTGTGTGTGTGTGTGTGTGTGTGTGTGTGTGTGTGTGTGAGAGTGAGAGAGAGTCCAGGCTTGTGGCCAACAGCACAATGGATTTTCAGGACACCAGGTTTCTCTTCTTCTCCACCGTCCCGTCCTGCCTCTCAGGGGCATCAACTCACTGCTCCTAACTTATTCTCCAAGTCTCTATGATAAACTCTCTAAACTGTAAGCGTTTCATATACTTTGGAGCAGCCCATCGGATATTCTTGATTTCATATTAATGCTGCCGAGCATCATCTTCAGCACAACAGCTCCCTGGAAACTGCTTCCTTTGTGCTTTTGCTGATGTACCTGATTAGACATGATCAATAGCTGTCACTTATCCTCCATCAAATGGATTCATCTCAGCAGGATGTAAGAGAAAAGAAGGAAGGGCCAACCTTTCTTTCACAAGCTAACCTTGTTTATTAATATTTATGTTTAACCATTTAGGCAGAACTCACACACACACACACACACACACACAGACACACACTCCTCAGCGCAGTCCGGACTCGTCCACGTTATCCTTCAGTGCTGTTCGCTCTGTTATGGCGCCGATGTTTGCTTTGTTACCGCGTAAGTGGTTTTGCGCAGCTGTGCAGAGCCCCGGTGCCTCCGCTCTCAGCCGTTTCATTTGGTACGGCACATCTCATTTGACTCAATGAGCTCCTCTCATTGCACTTGACCGCGGGAGTGTCGGTCACGTCCTTAATTCGCTCTTCCGCTGCACCTGCACTGTTTGCAGTAATGGCCACACATGGCTATTGTTATCTGGATGTCTCATACATACATAATCTGCTTCCAAATGCATATCGGCAGTATTCTTTTTTAAAAGAGCCTTTTTAGCAGCTGTAAATAGTCGACTTTCAGTGATGAGAAAATGTATTGGTTAGCAGGCAGGTTGAAATAATGAGTTAGAGGCAAATATTTCAAAATGTTATTAAATGTGTTCTGTGTGTGTGTGTGTGTGTGTGTGTGTGTGTGTGTGTGTGTATGTTAGAGCAGGTGGATCCGTGTTTTTCTTAAATATCTATATCTATCTATACATATATATATATATATATACAGTGTCGTCAACAGTTGACAGATTATAGATGTGTTACCTGTCTGAAAAAAACCATGAGATTATGTTGTTAGCTCCGACAAACACACTGACAAGCAAACACATGTTGTGTGATGGACAGACAGGCTGTAGTTAGTGTGTGTGTGTGTGGTGTGTGTGTGTGTGTGTGCGTGTGCGTGTGTGTGTGTGTGTCTTAAATCCAGTAAGGAGGATGTTACTATGGGAACAGAACCACCTCCACTACACAACATACAGTTCCGGTTCTGATGAGCTGTTCTCTCTCTCTCTCTCTCTCTCTCTCTCTCTCTCTCTCTCTCTCTCTCTCTCTCTCTCTCTCTCTCTCTCTCTCACCGTTTCTCTTCTTTGCTCTCTTTTTCCCCCTGTCTCTTGATACTTTGACAGGTTAATGCTCAGCTACCGTGTCTGGCTTACACACACACACTCACACACACCCTCACACAAACAGGCACCCATACCCTCACACACACACACACACACACACACCCTCACACAAACACGCACCCACACCCTCACACACACAGCCTGAGGTGCTGTGTAACAGGGGGATTTCAAGGGGGACAGCAGGAGAGACAGTTTAATCTGAAAGGAAAGGAGGGATGGTGAGAAAGCAGGGGGGGGGGGGGGGGGGGGGAGAGGGAGATAGAGACAGACAGGGTGAGTGGGAGCGAGGCCGAGGGGGGAAAGGTTGTGGTCAGGACACGTCAGTGAAAAACAGAGAGGGAAAAACAAACCTTCATTACTCTTCCACCCGGGAGGGAGCGAGTGACTTGTTTGGTTTCATGATAAAACAATGTGCTGATGTGTAGTCATTTTATTTGTAATGGCTCAAAGTGGATAGTTCATAGTTCATCAGTTGGTGTCACTTCCCCCACCCCCCCTCCCCCTGGAGACGTTGTGTGTGTGAAATATTAAACAAAATGCACACGAAGCACTTTGCTGCTACTTTTGAGGCAAAACCTTGGAAGAGTGACACTCGAGCTTTAAACACATTTAGCTGCTGTCAAGGTAGTGAGTGCAGCTCCACAGATAACCTTTAAGAGCTGTTTTTTAAATCCTCCGCTGAAGGCCCCCTGGTGGTAAAGAGCCCCGGTGCACCGTCCTGCTGTGTGTCACTTTATGATGGATCTGGCCCAGCCCAACTTAAATAAAATATATGTGCTGGAAAGTTGTGTGTAATCCAACAAACAGATGATCTGGAGTGACGGCAAATACCCCTGATGACATAGTTGCCCCGCGTTCGCTTATCCTGCATGTTGTGTCTGTTTATATAAGTGTGTAGTTGTGCGCGTTGTTCCAGGTGCAGTTGTGTACACGTATGCACCAAACTCTGGCTTATTCCTGGTCTCCCCCCCCCTGGGATGGCACTGATTGACATCTCCATCCCTGGTTGTCATGGGGATGATGATGGATGTGTTTTGGGTTACCACGGAGACCGCTGTTTAGACGTGCTATCCGCATGCATAATGTAGTTACAGCATGAAGAGATGCTGTGGCTGACAGAGAGATAGAGGAAAGGAGACATGCAGGAAAATCTTTACCGGTTTTATTGTTGCGACGTGTCGGTGGCGTTACATACGTGCTGCAAACAGGAAGTGTTCCAGATGGTGAGGAGGAATCTACGGAGCATATTGCATTCCGAGATAATGATCCTGTTTTTCAAACTTTTTTTTTTTCCTGCTTTTCCGAGATAAAGATCCTGTTTTTCACTAAAAAAAAATTCCACGCTTTTATTTTGAAAGTGACATTTGGCGTCTATAGACATAGCGTCACTTACAATGGTCAGACTCTCCTTCTGTATAAATAACAGTGAACTAGAAAAGACTAATGTAACCGAGTTCTTTTTTACTCTCAGGAGGCCTCAGCCGAGAGAGGACACGAGAGATGGTTATGGAATCGCGACATCACACCCGTTCATTTTCCTTCACACTTTTCTCTATCGATAGAACCCCTTTCCGTTAGAACCCCTTTCAAAACAAGAGTCCCAACCATCAACCTGCTTATAACAGGAACTACACATCAATCTTTTCTAATAAAGCCACTAACGGGACAAAAATGAAAACTATGGGGAAGTAAAAAAAAAAAACCTGAAAACATCAGTTGAAAGTCTCGACCATCTTTCGGGGGACATGCTACAGATAGGTAGAGGATAGTTTTAATTTTTTGACCTGCAGATGGAGAGATGATCTTGAGGCAAACAGTTCCAGAGACAGGCAAGTGTTAAAAACAGTCCTCAGATAAAGATGAAAGAGTCGGTTCTGTGGAATTACAGAATTTTAAACTTTCCTTCCACCTGTAGTGCTGAATTTCAAACACCTTCATCTGCAGAGTTATCCAGAAGTTTCACTTTTTTACAATGAAAGCGCGAGATCCGACCCCCCGCGGGTTCAGAGACATGAGATGTGTTGAAATGCAGTTTCCCCCCACCGCCCCCAAAAAAAGTTACAAACTATTCCCGAGGCTATGACGCACTAACAAACAGAGCACTCTCTCTTCTTTCCTCTTTTAACTTATTTAAAAAGGGGGATTTTAGTCGAGGTTCTGCTTTTGCCACATTTACTGTAGATGTTGCAGCGCTGAAGTTGAACAGTATCACATGTCACGACTTGATGCTTTCTCCCAAGGAGCAGATGTGTTTCAAAGTTGAACATTGTAGGAGCTCATGAAAGGAGCTTTGAACATTTATATAAAAAAAAAAAATCCTTTATAGTTGGAGACAAGGTGACATTTAAAATAGGAAATGCAATCTTTTTATAAATAGTTAATGCTTTAAAATTACAACTTCAACCTCAAACAGCTTGTGTGTCTGATGCATTAAAATAACATAGCTGTAGTCTAAGTCATCTCACACTCTTAATGAGCATCTCTATGCAAATACTGAAGGTCACGGTTCAAAAATATATATTTCATGAGTGTAAATTACTTCTAGGTCGGAGGTTGACACCCTGATAGAAAAAGGATGTTTCTCTCTGTTTCCTTGTCTGGGAAATACTGATGACGGCATTCTGGGAGAACACAAACCAAGAGCAGCTCTGGTTCAGGGACGGTCACAGCCACACTGGTCTTTGCTCTCTCTGATTGGAAGTGATCAGGAGACAAAGGTTCACCACTGAAACATTCACGTAAGTTTGAGCGCTTCCTGGGTCGTACAAGCTGATTTTACAAACCTTCAGCATCGATTGTTATTATTAGCATCGGAGCTTTGCATCTTTACAACCTCCACTATCTTAGTCTCCCTCTCCCTCTGCTGCGGCCAAACATAATTTCCTATTCACTCTTGCTCATTTCCACTTGCCTGGAGCAGGACGCTGCATTGTGCTGTATAAATGGTATCAAGCCATCTTATAATAAGGAAGCTGTAGTTGCCAAAAACTGTCGGCTCAGTCCACTGACTCTCAGGATGTCACCGGTCCAGCAGCTTTTTATAGCAGGGGGTCTGGTTCCCTCGGAGCTCAGCCAGCGGTCAACTTCAAATCACAACAGTGGTAGTTGATAATCTTTAGTTGAACATTTTAAAATAAGGGCTATTGTTTAATAGCTCATATTATATGGTATTTGTGCAAATGCTTGTAGATATAATGATCTAGTTCACTTTAGTTCCTTATGTGAATGAAATGCTAATAACGACACGTTTGCAGAATCTTTTGTAAATAGTGAACCTTGAATTCTGTTTCTATTAATTTTACTTCCAGTGGCATGTGAGGATGATCCTGTAGCCCAGCACTGCTAATGTGTAGGTGTACTGTAGGTGTAGGTGTAGGTGGAGTTGGAGTTGTACTGGTGGTGTAGGTGTAGGTGTAGGTATAGGTGTAGGTGGTGGTGGAGGTGGAGGTGTACTGGTGGTGGAGGTGTAGGTGCTCCATACTAGACCTCCGACTACTTTGACATTTGTCTGACAGAGAAGACGGGGTAATCTTACTGCGGTGAACCGCTCCATGAAAACAGTGGACACACCTCGCTGCACTGTACTGACATGAATTTAGTCATTCATATTCATTTTCAGGCACCAGCAGTGCACATATATCATAACTAACATGCACGCCTACATTTACAGAAACACACAGACACACACTCCCCGAGGAGATGCCTGTACATGCATGATTTGTTTGTTTAGACTGGCTTCACTTAACCCTTACCATGTTTGCATTTAACATGCTATTTTAAAACACAAATGCATACATACAAGCTAGCACACACACAAAAAAAGGAATTTGCATGTGTGGACTCACGTGCACATTCATGCAACCGTACATATACCAGTTTAACACAGACATAACCATGCAGATGCACATACACACACATCCTCCACTGGGTGCTGGTGTGTGTATCAGTAGTCAACATGCATGACTGGCTCATTCGCAGCGTAACAGGCAATCAGGTTGTTCACCTATGCATGACTCTGAGATCCGCACCCTTCATCACGCGAACATTATTTGACATACACATGATCTGTGCTGATAAAACAAGACGCTATCACACATAATCACAATTACGCTCACGGTCACAGCAGCGCCACCGTTTAGCGGCGCACCGAAAACCAGCAGATACACTTTGATAGTTCAAGTTAATGAAAAGCACATTGCATCAAAGCAATATTCAAAAGGCAGTCAAACACAAAGTTCTCGTGCAAGTGCGTGGAATCGGGTTAAACAAAACAATAAGGGGAAATTTCCATGAGCGTGTTTGATGGTTGAGATGTGCTCAGGCTCTGACAGTTGTGCCCTTTGTATTTACCACCCAGTCCGACTGCCTCCCAGTGACTCCAACGCCGTGAATACATACAGCAATTTGATAATCAAAAAATATGGTGCTGTAGAGGGGAAAAATGATGTAACCAGTGTGTTAAAAAGTTAAGGACTCCCGATGAAGAGTAGGAACACAGGGATGCAGACGATGTAAATACAGATCGCCAATGAATATTCACTTCCTCACACTATTCAAAATGAAGCGGAACTCTGGATTCAAACGCGGCCATCTTGCAGCGATGATGCAATTTTTTGTAATTTAAATTGTTCTACTAAAAATGACGAAAACATGTATCTGTTTTAGTTTTCAGTTTGGCCCATGTCCTTGCTACTTACATGGAGGTGGCCAGATGTGGGATATTTACTGAAGCCAGGCACAAGAGAGAGATTGAGATACCATGGCTTCACTTTCGGGGACCTGTCATGTTGTCAATTTTTTGTATATATGCTCCTTTTCAACAGCTGTTTTTGTTAACATGCAGTAAATTGCACTAATGCGCGTCATGCACTATAAATTACGAACCCATGTGTTGAAACATATGTGTAGCAGCATGTATCTTTAATCCACGCCCCTCTGGGAGAGCTTGTTGTGTCATCACCACCTGGGATCTTGTGCAAACTCTTCTTGAAGGTTTGCTGTGGTAAACAATGATGTCCTTTCACTGAGCTGCAGAAACGTTTGAGAAAGTTAAACAATAAAAAAAAAAAAACACGTTAAAATGTTTTTTAATGTACACGCGAGGGTTGAGGGTGATGATCGCCCCTCACTGTTTACGAAGCTGTAAAGGAGTACGTGAAGATAACGGACTGTGAAGATTGCTTTAAAGAAGATTTTATCGAGATGATTTTTCCCAGAGTCCAGTTTTAAGGTTTGAAAAGCTAAATCTCCTGGGGCGATGTATTGTTAAAACAAAGACAGACATGTTGCGAATAAGATATTAGAAGCATTGCACTTCTCCCAGCGGAGCACTTTAGCCTCATGAATAATCCAAACACACACTAACTCACAGATGCTCATGAATGCATGCTGCCCACCGACAGACATGGACACACTCACACTTAGCTCACACACGGAATATGGACACAGACACACACACATGACCAGGAAGACGAACCTGCATTGATCCCTGAGCATTAAAACCTACTCGGAATTGACATTTCCTTGAAGAGAGTGAAGTTAAATACAGAAAGAGGAAGGAATGGCCAGAAGAGGGAGTAAAGCGTTTTTTTATTTGCATGTGTTTGAGCTTTTGGCAACGTCGTGTGAGAAAAGCACTTTGAATTAGAACTGAACTCAAGGTTAGGAAGCAGGAGGGTTAAGAGTGGGAGGAGGAAGAAAACAAAACCTTTGAAAATTATGGAAAACAGGGAATACAAGGTGCTTTAGGCAGAAAGAAAAGGTCCAGCTCTATCTTCTACCTCATTTGGTAAAACACTGAAAAGAAACAGAATGAAACAAAACCACAAGCAACAAAGAGTTCTGAGTTTTCAGCTGGATTCCCACATCCAGCAGAGACAGGCACTAGCTGACTTACACCACATTTCACACATGGCTATTGAAAATTCCCGGTTTTTGTGACTCAGTTCCCTGATATAAATCCCATAACATTTCAGTTCTACAAACTAAAAACGTATTCAGCTATTTTACCCAATGTTTTGGTTTTGTCTCCGTGATCCCATTTCACATCTGGACTTCACCACCACGGTTAAACGCATGGAACTGCACACCGATTGACTCGCACATGGACACGGAGCTATAACATGGTGTAAAACTATCTTCTTGGCAAGTAAACACTGGTGAACATTCTCAGTCTGGACGTTTTTCTTTTAGCATCCATCCCTGAAATACATATTCAGAATTTTACAGTTATCATACGACCCTTCTTCTCACCCACACACACACACATACTTTGCAATGCTCAAATTTCTCCATTTCTCCCTGAGATATTATCTGGAATTCGTATTTTTAAACCGTTCTATCCGTTGATCTCTCCTGCTCAGTCTCAGCCTGCATCACGATGCAGTGGATCTGCATGCCTCTGCCTCCGTTCCTGGTCTTGCTCTTTATCTATATTCATATTTCTCTATCTCTCCCCTTTATCTCGCCATTGTTCCCGCTAATCCTCTCAGTCGCCGTCTTGATCCATTTCTATCCAATATTCATCCGTCTTTCCTCTCATTCCATCTTCTTCTCCCCCCCCCCCCATCTCTCCCCTCTGTGCGCCTGTTTTGTCTTCTAATTGCTTTTCCCTTCTTCCAGCCAGTCAGTTCTTCATTAAATCATCCGTCATCATCTGGGTTTGCTCTGTCATCTGTCTTTTCCTCAACTAACATGAGTCTCTCTCTCTCTCTCTCAAATTCTCTCTCTCTCAGAGAATCTCCTGACAGCTGGATGATAGATACTACTTCTTAAACTGTAACTTAATGCAAGAGTATAGATGGGCTGTCCTGGAAAGGCTCTTCTGCTGTTAATGGTGCCGAGTGATGGGGATAAATGTGAATAATCCAACTTCAACTCTGCAGCTGTTCATTTGACTCCAGATTTAAAATCATTTTGTTTTCAAGTCTATTTTTCAATGTCCAAATTCATGGACAGAACTTTAAAAGTAGCAAAGCCTATCATTATTTTCAATAATCAATATACAAAGTGGACATCAGAGAAAACACAGACATCATTCAATCCGTGTTCCCGTCTCTTCTTTCACTCTCTTTGTCGCAGATCAGGTTAAATCAAATTTATTCATTCAGGTTTTAAAAATAAGTTTTATAATATCGCTTTACAAAGCAACGAGAAACAATTAATCCAGATAAAAGTAGAGATAACAACACGCACAAGCACTACTCTGTTTTGTCAGCGCTCTTATTCTGTTACTTTCTATTTTCAACAATGACAGACTAATTGAATGAGAGTCCCGGAGTCATCGTAGACGCTGCACCTCTCTCTCTCTCTCTTTGGCCCCTTGTCTTTCCTTTCTATCGCAGTCGCTCTTTATCTGCACCAATCACTTCTGTCCCTTGTTCTCCTGCTTCTCCTCTTCCTGTTAGCTTTTTTATTCAACGCCTCAGTCCTGGACACATACACACACAAACACATACAGAGTTTTGGCAGGTATTAGGACTTTGTATTGACTTCCATTGACTTAACCAGGACCTCAGATATGAAATGTTGCCTCAGTAAAGCCAGACTTTGGCCCTAAGAGGTTCTGGAATGGACAAGTTCAGTGGGTATGATGTAAAATATCCTGATGAGAAAGCACACATAGGGAGTGAAAGAAAGACAACGATTTAGCCTATTGAGCATCTATAACACATTTACAATACGTTATCTCCGACATATTTCCGAGCAACGAAGGATCTAAGAGATGGATCCTCTCCCAGGATTCATCGCACGCTGGTGAAAAAAGCTAACAGGCAGCAATCTGGATGGCTGATGCAACTGGAAATGCAAATAGGGCTTCCTACGCAGGGGAGGTGGCCCCTGATTTGTGACACGGCTGTAGCAGCATTTTGTTCCATATGATGCAGATTGATTTCCTCTTACATTCCTCTCTCTACTCAGTGTCTCTATTTTTCAATGGATTCTTCCTTTAAAATCATTGGAGACGTGACCCGGATGTAAATGTAAACACCTCCTGTGGAATAACTTGTTACATTTAGTGTTGATTTGCATTTTCATGCCCAGGTATTGATTATGTAAAGTAGAAAAGGTCGTCCACACACATCATGAAAGACGGAATGCAGTTCAGCAGTGGTACATGTGAGTTATTCTCGCTAATATTGACCACCATCTTTATTTCTATATATTGATTGCGTAGGGCAAGAGGTCAACCTGATATAGACATACAGATCCGCCTTCATGGTTTGTGGTTGATGTCTGTCGGAGCCCATTGCTGTTTGCATTTTAAAGTCTTTTCAGATATAGACAGCCTGTCGGGAAGTGTTTGGACTCGCCAATTGTAAGTTTCAACATTTAGAGGGACTGTCATTACTGGAAACGTGGCTATCAAACTCTTTTTGACACTGGATTATTACTTGGTGACAGTAATCTAATAATGCTCTTTTTTAGAAAATACATCACTTTTCACTGGGTGTCATTTTACTTCATTTGATCCTTTTAGGTTTCTCTTCTTGTGTTGCTCCTCTCTAATGCAGCAATTATATAGAATATCTTCACTATTTACACACACAAGGAAAGTCAAACATATTCTGTGGTGTTTCTTTTTTTTTCAAGTGTATTCCAGTAAATGCCAGCATTTATACTGAATGAATTTGCTTAATCGTGGAATATTTTCAAAGCTGGGTTTTCTCCTGGTGTCCAGATGCTATGCTGGTCCACTGATGATCAGAGGAGCAGCCCGGGGCATGTTATATATGATGTTTTGCATGCGATGGAGCTTTGTAGATGAAGACGTCTCACTATGCCGTTTCAGATTGATTATACCTCTTCTCTACATTTTTTTAAAATGAGCGTCAGGGTAGTATCTTGCACTGTACAAAGGAAAAAAAAAGGCGCTTGCACATTTTTTTCCGACATGTAAAATACACAAACAACACCAGCAAGGAGCAGCATCAATTCTTGATTGTCGAAATAAAGACGATGAAGATGGAGAAGTTTACCTGTGTGTCGTGTTCATGATCAGCGCCAGAGCCGTGTCTACTTCAGCATTTTTTGACCAAGGAGTGAATTCAGATCGTGTCCATTCCCACACAGACAAAAGAAAGATGTTAATGGGATTTTAGACCAGTTGCAAAAGGGGCTTTGCTGTTGTCTTTCTCCGCTGTGATATCTTGAATACTCCTTGATTGTGCCATTATCCTGGTTGGGGAATAAGATTACTCCAGTGTCTTACCATTCTTTTGGGAGAGCGTGGTTGGTGTAGCTTAGTTTTTCAACACATTCGTATGTGTGCGTGTTTTACTGTGTTTGACACATGCCCTCGCAGGCTGCAAAAAAAAAGGGGGGGGGGGTGTGGCACAAAAGAAGAGCAGTAAAGACATGTTTATGGCTGAAGGGAAGAGAGACGAGAGCCAAGTGTGTGTTTCATCAGGGCTGTGATGCGTTAAACTCTCAGTATGCAGCTATTTGTTGAACTTGTCAGAGATGACATTTAACACACACTGACACCAAGGGTGTCTGTCTCTCTCTCCCTCCCTCCCACTCCCTCTCTCGCTCTCTCTCTCTCTCTCTCTCTCTCTCTCTCTCTCTCTCTCTCTCTCCTCCACACAAAGGTTTAACTGCACATGTTCAAAACGTAAACCTGGGGAGAAACACAAAGACAAAGCGAAACAGGCCCATGAGCAGACACACAATCAGACGTACCTACGAAATAGGGCTAAACCATATGATTGCATGTTGCAGTTCATTTTCTATGCTTCTTTTTTTTCCTATCTTTGATTTTTGAGTAGAAATCCAATATCAAATGTTTGACGCGTACACAGAAGCCAGGCGAGCACTTTGAATAAAAGGCCGTTTGAGAACAGGTTTTGTTGGGGCGAGAGGGCGATACAATGGAAGAAAATACCACTTTACAGTAACAGGATGTGATCAGTCCCTGAGCAGTAAACCAAATCTCTCCCAGTTTCGGGGTTGATGACAAAGCAAGTACACAGTGACATTCCCCAGTCAGATCACCGTGACGTTGCTGTTATTGGTGGATATTGTAGAATTTACTTTGGTATCACATTTTCACACAACTTCATTTGAGTCTCTGGTGTCATTTGGATGTATCAGGAATAGAAGGAGAGAATGATTAAAGTATAATGAGCAAAATTGGCGCTCGCTTTATCTGTTGCCAGCAAATTTGACTCTCAGGGTTAATCGGGGTTGAAAGGCCACCGTAAGAATAATAATCGTGATAGCGATTTATCTATCAATCAATGGCTGCTCTCTTTATGTCTCCTTCTGGTGAGCTACAATTAAATCACCCTTCTGCCCTAATTGGTCTAAATGTCGGGCTGTTAGTTGACTGGCAGACAGCATCTGTTTTTTGATTCCTGGACAGATGGTAGGAGGATCTGAAGGTCAGCATGGTTACTAGCTATGTGTGTGTGTGGGTTGTTTGTGTGTGTGTGTTTGCCCTAAATGCTACGAGCCAAGCAGATGACAGCAACCAATGTTTTTAACGAGGTGCAAAAGAGTGATAGAAAAATATGACAGCAATATTCAAAGGGAGGAAAAAGGGAATTACGGGAGCGTCCGAGTCACAGGAATGAATTTAAATATACTAAACCACAGCCACTAAGGCAGCAAAGCAGGTGAGTAATACAACGTTTAATGGGGGTGTTTGTCTGCTTTGAGCGCAGGATGGCAGTCATCACTTTTATGAGTTTTCAAAGCGAAATGTGGCAGCCGAGCATTAAAGGCCCATAGTTGATACCTGAAAGCCTGAAGGGGAGCCGTCTGTGGTCATGACAAGCCATTGCATCAGCAAACAGGGATCATCAGTTGATGCACACCAGCAGAATGTGAACGGGGAAGGATGCGAACCACACAAAATGGCAGCTGTAGAAGTTGCCGCAGAATTCATCAAAGACACAATTGCTCAGTTTGGGTGTGAAGAAAATACAGCCTGTTCTCGTGATGAAAAATAATGTCATACATCACATCCAGATGGGTTTACATTTGGCAAAATGAAGGATGCCTTTAGCCCACATGTCTGCTGCATGGTCGAATAGCAGCCAAGGAATATGAAGCTGTTTTATGGGAGCAGATGGTGCAAAAAACTGTTCTCTGGATGCATCACTCTCCGTATACACAACTACATCCACTCAAAACTAATTTCTTAGAAAACAAAGTCCGACATCCTCCCTGGAAGTTTTAAAGCTACATTACTCTTTCAGTCGTGCTTCACTAAACTGGCCCTGAAGAACAGTCCAAATATTATGTTGTACTCATCTCAGCAGAGATGGTGGGCGCACCAGGTCACATCAATTACTTGTAAAAACACATTAGTCATGAAAAACACACCGTAGGTCATCGGCCTGATGTTCTGAGGTCATCGTGCACAATTTTAGGAATGTCCACACCGTGTGTCATACTAAATGCCATTTGTAAAATGAGATTTGCAGTGAATAGATTTGAACCGGAACAGTTTTTGGTTTGTGTTTGGTTGGACGTCTGTAGAAAGCTCACTGTGGCGACTCTGCACCAAACTAGTAGCAAATACTCTGTAATTACACCATAATAAATAGTAAAAGCCAGAACATCAGTAGTGAATATAAACACCTCATGCACAAAGGAGACGTCGGAAAGGAAATTAGGTGTTTAGTCACAGAGAACTCCAGCCGACTACTTTATGACCTTATTTCCTCAAATAGTGACTCAGGCTTTTTTCGTTTTACTCAGCTGCAGGAGGTAACAGGCCTTTACTTGAGGCAGGCTTTTGTACGAGAAATTAGTTTATTTCTAAATCCCTAAGTTTGTTAAGTCTAGTTGATCATGTTTTATTTCGAAACCGGGCTTTAAACTGATCCGATTACGTAGCTTATCTTAATCTCGGCATGAATCTGTCGAATTCTTGTAAACGTACGTACTGACACAAACAAGATGTAGAGTAGAAGAGTTTCATCCCAAGAAACACTACAGAATCAGCAAATGGCCGAAAGACTACACACTAGACTCAGTAAGACCAGGAGGAGAGTGAGATGTGTGACTGCGTATACAAAAACCTGGGACACTCACACAGGAGACTGCTGTTGTCTACTTAAAGATGGTTGATGTTTAATCACAATTATAATGATTATCTTATAACCTTAATCAAGGATTCTAACCCAAGCTGAATCCTTTTATTGACCAACAACATAACTAAACTTTGTCCAACACAGCGTCAGATCAGTTCAAACAAAGCCTTTGTGTGCAGGTCTGAAGGGGAAAGTGATAAATGGTGATATTGACGACTCTTTTTTTTCTTTGCATTGCTTGTCAGCCCATCGCTGCTGGACTGCATCCAGGAGCTAAGTTGGATTCAGTTCACAATGCCACCAATTCCATTACTGGGCTTTTGCAGATGTGCTGGCACCGTCCGTAGGATGTGATTCTTATGCATCTAGAACCGTGGCTTAATGCATCCTGGCACGGCTCGTTGTGACAGTGACATTGAGACCACAAGTGAGATTGCGTTTTCTCTGCATTGAGGCGACGTGGCATGCAGAGCAGCTGCTTAAGACACTTGATGAATGTCCGGCAACTTAGAACCGGGAGGAAATTGAATTAAAGGTTAATCATTTATGGGCAGTGTCCCTCCTTTCTGTTCTGCCGTTCACGCGGCAGGTAAACGGTATGAAAGGTACAGATGGAGTGATGAGGGACAAGGAGGGGTGGGTGTATGTATTCAGCTTTACAGCATATAGGGGCAAAGGGGTTGATGGATGGGTGGGTGGATGTAGATAAGAGAGTAGAAGGGATGGATGGATACAGCCTGAAGACAGAGGAGAGGAGAGGATGATGTAGATGGCCCATAATCCTTAGAGGCTGACAGCACACTGGGTCTTTGGTGATTGAAGTGTGTGTGTGTGTGTGTGTGTGTGTGTGTGTGTGTGTGTGTGTGTGTGTGTGTGTGAGTTTGTGTGTGTGAGATTGTGTGTGTGTGTGTGTGTGTGTGTCTGTGGGTGTGTGTTTGTATGAATCTGATGGCGATAGTGATCTGACTATCAAAGTGACACAGGAAAGGGATGGAGTTATGGGACAGAAGGAAAGGAAGAGGAGGAAGATACAGCAAGTGGGGGGAAAAAAGGAGATGAGGCCAGAAAAGCTATTAAACATAAAATCAATCAGCCGAGAGAGAGGGAAAGGGAGGGTGAGGGCGAGAGAGAGAGAGTGAGAGATGGAGAGTGAAGTGCAGAGAGAGTAAGTAAGATCTTAAAGGGAGACACAGCGAAACGGGATAAAGAAGGAATCCTCAGATGGCTGCGATATTGATGACAGCTCAGTGGGGAAGACGGGATGAATGGATGGGAGAGAGAGAGAGAGAGAGAGGCGGGATAAGGAGGCTAAGAACGAGTGATCAAAGCGCCCCAGGCCATGAGAGAGAGACGGAGCGAGGGAGGGTGGGGAGAGCTAGAGGCGGAGGAAGGATGAGGAAGTAGAGGGAGGGGGGGTACGGGGTGGGTAGCCTCAGAAGGGGAGGATGAATTGGGGAAGAGGGGAAGAAGAGGAGATGTGATGGTTTCTCACCAAGAAATAATCTGAATGCAGAAAAACGGAAGAGGTGTAGAGAGCAGTGAATTGGCGGGGGGGGAAAGAGAGGGAGCGCTCGACGAGAGAGAGAGAGAGAGAGAGAGAGAGAGACGAAGAAAAGGGCATCACTCGCTCAGTGATGTGATACGAAATGAAGGCAACATGGTCAACACTACCTTTCTCTAGCCGCCCCTCTTTGTCTCCCCCCTTCCCACACACACACACACACACACACAGACACACACACACACACACACACACACAGTCATACTCGCCCTCCCTCACACAGACTTTCGCTCAGCTTGTGGGTCAGTGCGCTGGGTCACGAGCACGAGTCCAGGTCTACGAAATAAAAGCCGAGCACAGAGCGGAACAGTGCAGCCCTGATTGCGACGCCCTCACTCACCTATAGATTTACTCAGGTTGGCCCCCGTGATGGAATCGGATTAGAAACACTGATCTGAGAGAATAAAATACCTTCGTGCTCATCCATCTTCCCGTCCGTGTGCAATACCTCGGAAAGTACCCGAGATTACAATATACAGAAAATCACATTTCAGGGAATCACTCATAAGTGTTTGTACAGATTTGTAACTTTGAGGTCACATTCAGAATCATAGACTGTGTATAAAATGGACGCCATGTTGGTTTCCTAAAAGTGTTGGTTACCCTCAGTTGCTGCCTGGTGGCCGACTGCAGTGTAGGTCAAAACCCTTCCTCTTCAATGGTAGAGAACCAAACTAAAGAGTCAAAGTATGTGAAGTTTTTCAGAGTAGGTGTTTTTGATCAAAAAGTATCAAAAAAAAAATTCTGGTAGGTTTGGTTGAATTAGTTATTTTAGGATTGACAGCTGAGAGTCATCCTCGATTGGACGAGCGCATGGATTTGCGAGAACTAGGTCCAGCGCCTCCATCCCCAGATCCATGCTGAGCAGAATGTGGCTTCAAATCATGTGATTAGTACAAGATGGCAGCGCTTCTATCTGGGATATTTGGCTTAATTTTCCGTAACGTGGACGGAAGTGGAGACGTGTCATCAATCTTTATATTCAGTCCATGGGAGAGATGCATAGATGGATGAGGACTAAACCTTAGAACCAAGGTTCACAATATAACAAACTATTATCCCTAACTGTGTAGCCTTTAACACAGTGATTAGGCTCTAATTGGAAGAAAAATCCATTTATTCTTTTATGAAACCAATGCATGCAGATTCAGGTTGGACCTTAGCTGAACTTTCTTTTATTAACCAGATACCAAGGATGTCACCATCAGTCATTTTGTAACCATTCACTAATCACTTATATCAATTTTGTTCCTCATCTTCAAACAAAGCTCAGTTCGAGCACCGACAGTCGCTGCACTGACCTCAGTGCTCCTTGGTTGTAAAGCACAGATTAAATTAAGTGCTTATTGGATTTAACTCTCTGCTTTAACCTGATCAGACTCATACTGTATGTAATGAAATTTCATTCTTCCACTTGCTCCGGACGGCGTAGGATTCCAAAACGAGAGGATCATCTAATTAATAGGCTGTAATCCGCGACCTGCTCCTAATGGCGACATAGACTGTTGTTGTTTTTATTGGGACACATTCATTTTATAGTGCGAACGGGCTGGAGAGGGAAGTGACGGGCCGAGGCATGGAAGTGAGGGAGACACTAATATTTAACGCTGTCACACAGATGTCCTCTCATGATTAATGGAGCTGGAGTGAACCGTAGCCAGAATTAGCGCGTGCAACATGGAAAGCTGACGAGGGCCGTGTCATTTGTGGTGCACGCAGATTTAACAGAAGATAATCACCGCTGGCTATAGGTATCTAGACTGAGCCCCCCCCACCCCCACCCCCCCGGCGTGCACGTGACAAATGTCCCTTTTTATTAGAGCAGCTGCTCCTGAAGCGCTCCCTGCACAGCTCCGTGTGTCTGGGTGACACACAGCCGAATTTGTGAGGATCCTAATTGCATCACGTGTCGGCTGAAATGATCATGTTCATATCCTCATCTGTACGTGACTGTCATGTCTCCGCCAGATCCACAGTAGTGTTCAAATCTGCTTATTCTAAAGGTCATGATGTCTTCTTTTGTTTATGTCACAGCATTTAAGAGACAGAGCATGTAATGGGTGAATTAGTGTAATCCTACAAGATTATTATGCCACATTATTCAAAGGTCTGCCGTGTTTGAGAGAATCGCTGACATTTGTGATACACCTTTTTTTTTAATTATATTTTAAAAGTTCCTTATCCCTTCTTTAATAAGAGCAATACACCGGTGCACCTCGAGGCCTTTCCACATGTCTGTCATCTGTCAGGGGCACATCAATAAGCTCGAGAGCGGCAATAGGAGTGAGTGTGTGTGTGTGTGTGTGTGTGTGTGTGTGTGTGTGTGAGGGCACGTACTGGTGTATATGTGTGAGTGTGCGCTCATGCAGGTGCATGTCCACCAGTGCTTGCGGATGTCCTGTTGTCAAGAGGTGGCAGCTGTCATCCTGTGAGGAGCACATTCTCCCACAGTGCGGACACACTCTCACACACACATGCACACACAGTTTACTGCATCATTGTTTCTGGGTCTTGGGTCATTTACACAAATCTTCTTAACCGTCTAGCCATGGAATGGATGTCTGTCTGGATAATGGACTGGTCCGTCTGTCTCTGCCTTCCCTGCCTGCCTGCCTGTCTGTCTGTCTGTCTGTCTGTCTGTCTGTCTGTCTGTCTGTCTGTCTGTCTGTCTGTCTGTCTGTCTGTCTGTCTCCTTCATTTCCAATACATCAGCACCTGAAGTTTGGACCAATTCACGTGCCACTTCTTCACATTTCCACATGTTTTGAGCAGCAGCTTGTGTCAACCTACTTTGACACAAGCTGCTGTTTTAATCGGACAGTTGATCACTGTTCTGTTCCTCACTTCTCACTCTGAATCATTGAAAACCCTTCAGTCTTTCTAAGAATTAATTTCAAACCAGTTACTTTGCCTTATCACACTTGATCTCTACCCTTTTTGTTTCAGTCTACTTCCGTTTGTCTCTGTTTTCTATTTGTGTTGCCCTGAAAAAGCCTCTATGTATTTCCTGTCTCTACTCAGTGCAACCTGTTCCGTCCAATTTCTTATATATGTTGCTGATGTTTCTATTTATTTCTATTGGTTAAACGTCTGTTGCTCCATGTGAGTCTTGGGCCACAGTTATTCTCCATGCCCCTCCTGTGGGTGGAGTCTGGCTTGGTACCAACCTAATATCTGTCATCTGTACATGCATCCACCCCCCCCTTAGCATCCCGACGCTGCGTGGGTGAACCGGGGGGACGTGCATGTGCACCTGACAGCCCCCTGTCTCCACTCCTATAAAAGATTGTGTCTTTTTCCGCTTATCAGTGAGTGCAGTTTAGGAGAGCGCGCATCTCGTGTTCCTCTGTCTTCTCTAAATACCGATGATATCAACGTGATGCGCCGCAGAGTCGTATAAATCACGTGCCGTCCCAAATTGCACTCACTGGTGTGTAGGAAAAAAATGCATGTCTGCTGTAAGAGTGTGTTGCATACAGTATTGCCTCTTTTATGTATAACTATAAATTATACGGGTATAATTTATACCGTGTTTACAGTTGGACTTGTACGCTCTCAGAAAAAAAGGTTCATCATTGTGTCTTTTATCGCTGGGGCATTGGATTCTTGACTGGGCTCGACTTGCTGTTAATAAATGCAAATTTCAAGATGTTGAATCAGATCACTTCTTTTTGTACGTTCATTTGAATACTCTTTAAAAAAAACTGCATTTTGAAAGAGCAAACTGAGCCTGTTCATCCACAACAACTTGCAATACAACCAATGTCCCGGTGACAAGGTCCAATGTTGTATGTTTCTTTCTCTGTGAGTGTAACCGTATAAATTATAAGTGTATAATTTATGCCGTGTGCACAGCGCAATCCATGTGTCTTTATCTGTTATACAATAATCAGCACCACCGCCAATTAGGAATGAGACTCTCAATCAGATGGGATCAGCAATTAGAGGAAATTAGGCAAATCCACCGTCACATCTGGTCCACATGTTTTGGAACTAACCGAGGATTAAACGATAGGCTGCCACTAAACCAGCCAATTGGGAAACAGCCAAATCGAAAGTCCCTCGGTGGCGATTGGAGGGGACGAGAGCAAAGCCCTGTGATTGGAGGAAAGGGAAACGTGCCTTGTTATTGGAGGAGAGGACAGCAGCTCTGAGTGTGACAGGAACTGCAGCCTAACCCCTAAACCCCACCCCCTGATTCTAACTGGCTAAAAGAGAACATTCTCCAAAATCTACTGGCTTAACCCCAAAAGCTACAAGTTTATCCAATTTCATAAAATAACAGTAAAACAACTGTCTATACAATATCATGTATACTCTTCATTTATCTACTTCATAACTGAAGTGTGATGTAAGAGCGCCATGTTTCCACAATATCCATTTCTAACATCCCAGCCACCAAATAACATTGAGGGTTGAGAGCACAGAGTGTTTCAGTAATACACTAAAACTCTGTGACCTAGGAGCAGTCGGCTCATAGAGGGAGAGAGGTGAGGAGTTGGGCTGGCTGACTTGTGATCACCTTGATTGGTTGAGACATGTTAGATCCATTTGAGAATTAGGTGTTAAAAGCGAATCTGATTAATCAGGTGAATTTACACGTTTATAAATCAGACCCGCCCCCCCCCTATCTTACGTAGCTGTGAAATTTATCCAAAAGCAAGAAATTGAATTTAAAAAAACCAAGAACAAAACAGAAAAAGTCCGCCCCTCGGTCCCTCCTCCTCTCCCTAACCCAGGTTTTCTATTTGTCACTCTGATTTGATTGACAGCTGAGGACACATGTGGGGGCACTGTGAGGGGCGGCAGTGGGGTGGTGACCAGTCCCGGTTACCCCGGCAACTATGGTAACCAGGCCGACTGTACTTGGATCCTATTGGCCGAACCTGGAGACACCATCTCTGTCATCTTTACAGACTTCCAGACAGAGGAGAAGTACGACTACCTGGAAGTGGAGGGATCCGAACCACCAACCATTTGGTGAGTCACTGTATTTGCTGTTAAACTTATTCATTCATACGTGTGTTTGTCCCGGTTCCATTACGTTGGTGAGAAATGTGGTGACGCCAGACGGATCTATTTATCCGTCTGGTTCAGTATTTTAGTTTTGTTTCACTGGAGGCATGAGTCACAGCTCAGCTTTAGATAAACTCAGCTGTAGAAGACAATTAGCTTAATGGTGAAAATTAAAATTAAAAATATGAAGATAATACAGCAAGATACCAGGGTGGATGCTGAGGTTTAGCAAATATTGTTCTGTCGTTGTGACAAAAAACTAATTTATGAGCAGCTTTACAAAAGTACAACAGAGTCCCATTGTACGTCCTGTGGCTCATGGGAAGTTGGTCCTGATCGATACTTTTAAAATAACCGCACCAAGGAGTGCGTTGACATTCCTGAGGTAATGCAGTCACGTAGCAGCTGGATTTACGGTAGAATTTAACCACACTAGGAGTACAGTCATAAAAAGTTAAAACGGGTCGTAAAAATATGGTGGAACTCAAGTAAGAACAGGTAATAAAAAGAAAACATTGCTACAGATATAAAATAGGGTTTTTATTTAGCTTTTTGAAATATAGCATCTTTTTTTTGCATAGAGAAAAATAAATACAATGTCTAAGTAGTATAGGTGTGTGTATGTGTGTGTGCGTATGGGTTCAAGGTAAAAGGTACAACTCATATTGTAGGGACCTAAGTGTGTTTACCCAGTCACACTCTAGGGAACTTATGGGGACTAAATGTGAGTCCTCATTACACAAATCAATAGATTTTAAAGTGAAGACATGTGTTAATTCTATGGTAGAGGAAGGGTCATTAGGACACTAGTGTGTGTGTCACTCATAATAATATTTCATAATTTTTGCTATGGCCTTTTATTGATTGTCTGTAAATTAGGGTATTGATCATCATTTGTTGTGGCTGTAACCCGTTTGAATCTAATCACGGTCGGGGGATATTAGTGTGTGTGTGCATGTGTAATTAATTTGGAGGAGTAATGGAAAGTGTTAGTGTTTCTATGGCTGCACATCCTGCTCACTCGTCTGATCTCAGGTCTGTGAACGTGCGTCTTTGCAATCACGTTTTAAGAAGCATATGATAACTAATAACAAATAACAAAACTTTAACACAATAAACTGAGTCGTTGGGTTTGGGTTAAATTGTTATTTGAGAGAAAGCGTGATGATCTCTTTAATTGTTTTGTACTTAAGACATCTTATAAAGGGAAAAACAATATGTATCATCAATGATAAGGTCATGAGAATGATGACAAAAGTCATTGGAAAAACTTTTGATTCATTTTATTTAGTTTTTATTTGATGTTTAACACAAAATATCAGTACATTTATGACTATAGTAGTAAATGTAAACCTTTGTATAAATGGATCTGTTATAGTTAATCGATGATTGATAATCAGCAATATCTTTTCTCCAATGGTTTATTCACCTTAATTTGTGTGTACCATATATAATGCATTGTACACTCAGTTAGTCCATATATAATCAGGATTGGACACAAATTCACAATAACAAAGCCACAATAATTTTATGCTTTTCCAAAACACTTTTTCCATTTGTAGCAAACCAGAAGCCATTCAGATAAATTGTGTCGGGCCTTTCCCGTCGAACCGGGGGCTCATAAAAGAAGCTATTGGTGTGAAGAATCGCCTCCTCAGGAGTAATTATGACCAGTATATATGGCTCAGATGGTGGCCTGTGGGGGACAATGTGATGGTAATTGGTAGCGTGTGATTTGGTCTGACTGGCGTCTTGGCTCGTGTAAAGTGCTGAGAGGTGAGCAGGGACATTCAGGAGGAGAAAAGGAAAAGCCATCATGTTGTCATTAAGTGAAGATGGTGCAACTGAGTCAATTTAAAGTCTGTTTAAGATGATTGTCCAATTAGAAAAACAATTCAAATTCAGGAGTCGAAAGGCAATGCAGTGGTTAATGAATAAGTCAATAAATTATAGGCGTTTTAGCATTTCAATGGAAAATACAGAGGAAAACAACGAGCTGAAAAGTGCCTGACTTAATCACATGCATAAATGTTCTGTGTCCAATTCATTATCTGTATGAGCGAGCACTTCATGTTCATAGTTTGTCCTCTTCACTGCAACACACACTTATAACCCTTACCCTTAAACATGCACTAGACACCTTATTTAATTAAGTGGTTTAACACTTGGGAAGAAAACAAATCCTACTGTGGATAAGAGTGTCGTCTTCATCAAGTCAGAAAAAGTCACTCTATCATAGAATCAACAAATTTGAGTCAATGGATTTTCCCCTAGTCTAAAATCTCTGTCTCTTGACGCGTCCCGATGACAGGGTCAGAGTGTGGCAGAAGCAGCATGCTCCCACTGACTCTTTCCTAAATGGTACAGGTGGCTGGGGGTGTTGTTATTTTCCAGGAGAATGTTTTCCTGACTCGAAGCTGGTGGCCCCGGACCCCTCAGTACCGATTTAACATTCCGGCGGGCACCTCAGCAAAGTGGCAATCCAGGTGCATATCCTCTCCTGGCTGCAATACGACTGTTGTTTTCAGCTGCCTTACTTTGAGCCGAGTCGCGTTCTGCATTTAAAAGAACTCATGATCTCCAGATGGCTCCAGTCAAACAACGGTGATTTTCCCTTTTACTCCAGTGACCTACGCCGTCCCTCATGGCTCCAACCCTATAGAGCCATTGAGGGAATAGAGTGAATGGTGGATTTGCATAATAAATATAGTGCAGAGAGAGGCGATGCTGTAAAAGTGAGTGTGTGCTGGAAATCGTTGTGGACATAACATGCACCGGGGTCTCGGGGGAAGCAAAGTAATTCAATGACTTATTAAATAATTCAGTGTGTTCTCGGGTCAAAATGACGTTAGTTACTTCTGATTTGATACAAGTGGATGGTGATGAAATAATCAGTGTTTGGCTTCAGTATTTATACATTCACACAGAATAGATTCTATATGTACGACAGAGGGATTGAGATCTGAGGTAGTTAATGGCATTTTTTTTTACGAGTATAAATGCCAAATATCTTTCAAATGCAGTTTTCTGATCTGGATCTGGTGGTCAAAAAAATCGTTGCACACCATCACTTTAAACTAAGTAACATGTCACAAAACTACTGGATGAAGGGAAGTTAATCCTGCAGCCATTTACCAGACCAGTCAGTAAATCATCATCCTTCAAGCCCTTTCTCCCGTTTGAGGGTCTGACTTCACTGGATATGCCCCCCCCCCCCCTTTTTTTTTTACAACTGTGGAAAGGAACTGACATTGGCATTGATTTTCTAGTTAGGCTCACCACAAAGAAAAGAGACCAACCTCTGACTCACATGGTTCTTTGTTTGTTTCTGCTTTCATTTGCATGTCGGTAAAGCATCCATAATCAATAGTGCATGTGTTTAACATGGCAGTAAAGTGTGTGGTGTTTTCTGTGCATGTGCAGTGGCGTCACTTGATATTTGTCACCTTGGTTCCAACTTATTTTCATAATGCAAAGGTTGATATTGACAAAAAGTCCCTCTGTAAACAACAGGGTTTCCATCCCCCCCTCCTCTGTCAACACCCTGTGGTTATCTGTCCCATCGGATGATCATTATGGAGCGGAGACACATTGAAATGACATTAAAGCAGCTGAGCATCCAGCATACTAACTACTTTAAGTCCCAACTTTTACCAAACATACCTGCAAGGTCAGCAGCCGGAGCTCTCTGTGTAACTGTAATTGGAGTTTCTGTCATCCTTTATAAAGAGAATTTATTACGACCCAAGACGAAAGTGAAGCACATTTTGGTCTTTATTGAGAGGCAGGGGTCAATGTGACATTCTTTTCATCTCGATGACAGACTGAGACCAATATGAATTCCATTAGCACTGTTAGCGCTCCACAGACAGAAAAACCAGGCCCAGCTGTTTCTGTTTGAGCTGCATGGCCTCCTTTGTAAACTGTGTTTTCCCAAGGCATATTTCAGTTAATGTGCATATTTTTTAAAATTCTGACAAGGAGCTGTATCCAAAACAAGGGACAATAAATAAAAAACTTTGCTGTCGCTCTCTGTCAATCTTGTTCAGCCAGGATTATAGCGTGACAAACAATTTTAGCGTTCAAAAGTTGAGGAGCAATCATCATTCTTTCTTAAAACATCACATTTAATAAGTGATCTTGGTGTTGATTATTCAACTTCTCCTGCTTTTTCCACGATATAAACATTAGGGTTGCAACTAAAATTCAATTTCCAAAATGGTAGAAGTGGATGACGGATTTATACTTACATGATTACCTGCAAACAGAGGGAAGCGTCGGAGGATGACTTTTCTAATGAGACTATCCCTGAAAAGTCCCAAGACTCAGAACATTATTTCCAAACAGCATTTTAGTTTATGTTAATGCCTGAATAGTGGATCTCTGTTTATCCTTAGAAAATAAGCAATTAAATGTCTTGATAATGCAACAGAAAATGACCCTATAAATGTATTAGGGCCATTGCCCCCCTGGCCCAGCTCCTGGACACACACCTGCCCCTTAAAAAAGTTTCCCAGGCCAGCTGTTGTCAAAAAAAGTTGAAGGACAGAAAGACAGATTTCTGTCATCATAACAAGGATGACCTTTTTCTTGCAGAACTCGATTTGTGAAAATTGGGTCATGCTGCCTGATTTTGAGCAACCGCCTCACAACACCAAGAGCTAATTGCCATTAGCAATTTGGGAAGAAGCTAATAGCTAAAACGCTAATTTCCACTGGCAATTAGCAGTGAGAGCGAACAGCAGATTTGCTAATATTTAAGTGTGTGCAAGGATTCTTCACGTGCAGTGCAACACCACTACCCCCCCACACACACACACAGTTATGTAGCCCCAATCCATGTTCACACTCACAGCATTTTCAAATCAGTATGCACCGAGTTGTGCTTGGGCATTTGAGAGAAGTATATCGCTGTGGGCTAAGTTCCCGTAATCCTAGCCAAAATCAACACAAGATAATATACGCACATGCAAACACACACAAGTTTTTTATATTTTGTAGTTTCAGAATCGGCTGCCCTTGAAACCAAGTAGAGCATCTTAACTAGAAAGATCTCTCCTCTTCTCTCTCTCTCTCTCTCTCTCTCTCTCTCTCTCTCTTTCCGTCTCTTTACTTCTCCATGCGAAAGTCTGTGTCTCTCTTTTAACTCGACCCCAGAAGATGGCATCCCCAGTTGACAGCTCGTCACCAAATCCGTGGTAATGGTGCACTGGACTATTTAAAGTCTGTCATTTACCAATCTTCTCCTCGTTCGAGGATTTTGTTTTTACGTTTGGGAGGAACTGAAAATTCATCTTGTCAGGTTTGAGCCGGAGCTGAAGCCTCGTCTCCGAGCGCCTGGAGTCATGTCACTGGCGGCAAGTTGATTTAGCAGATGGCGCATTCACCGCCGACGCCACGGTGTGACACGTATACATTTACCTTCATTCCCCAGTTCAGACCCAACATGTCAACATAAAAACAGTTAAAGCTAAAACTGCAAAGTATCATGTATTTACTTCTGACAGCTGTCTAGAGTCATATCAGTACATAAAGCTAATACTGGGAGTCAGGGGCTCACAATAGTATTTGTTGCAGCGACAGCTTGCCAAGATGTCATCCTTCACTTATTCATCCCGCCCCACTTTACCACTAGAGTGAAGCCTGTGATCAGCACCGACACGTCTTCATCACATCTGGTACGGCAACACACAAAACATTTACATCATTCATGGCACCCGCTAGTGCTTACGGGGGAAATCCAAAAGTCAAAAGTCCATGTTGGTTTTCTCAAACAAAGTTATCAATTGTTTTTGTTTTTTTATATGTTAAAATTTAGGTCACTTGTTTTTCTGTATATGCTGAATTTCCATGTATATGTGAACATTGCATACTTTCACATCAAAACAGAACATAAAATACAAATAGAGGGATTGTTTATAAAATGTTTTTGTAGAGAATGTTTTGATTTACCACAAGTAAATCAAAACATTTACATAAACTATTTACGCAACAAGTGTGATTCAAAACTTCCCAAAGTTAAATCAGCACTTAAGTCTGAACTCCTACGTTACAAAACATGATCAACCTTTTGGTTTAACATTCTCTAATGGTTTGTTCAAGGTGGTTGACACTTTTTCACAAACACATACTCTTGGTAGCAACTGAATCAGCGGTCATTACTGTGACCAACCTGCAGAGACGAGGAGAGACCGGGCTAATTACGAGAATGAGTCGTGGTTAGAACCAGAAGAAACAAAACAAACTTCTCCAACATCATCGATCACCATTCTTGTCTTGTTCTTAATCCGTAAAGAATGTTGTGCAGGTCGCATATTTGTGTGTGACTTTGCATGAGAGATCGGAAGTGTGAAGCCTTTCCTACTTGTTCTGCTCAAACCTAAAGCATTTGTTTTCGAGATGTGAAAGAAGCTTTGCGTAAGAGACATAGTGTGTGTGTGTGTGTGTGTGTGTTTGTGAGAGAGGATTTGTGTGTCTGCGAGTGCGTGATGTTATGCTTGCCGAGTGCTAATCAATGCTGCTGGCAGAGAGGATGCTGGGATAGCAGCACTATCCCGAATAGGAAATGGAGCAGTGACCTTGAATACACACACACTCACACACTGTTTATGTTTTTCAAACATACACCGCAAACAAACACACATATTAGATTATATCAAATATGCATCTAAAGATACAGGGAAACACAAACTTACGAGCAGGGGAGCAGAATAGTGCGGTTCCACACTTGTGACTTAAATTTTATGTCCCAGTTTTCTCTATAGCTATTCAGATAAAGGTTATATTGTTGGTAATGACTGCAGTCAGAGCCGTTATCTGCATATTTAAAGCTACTCTGTGGAGTTTAAAGCCACCACTGGCACCAGGGAGTGCTAGTCGTCCTGCATTTGGTTTGTGCATGAGGACATTTATGTATGGACATTTATGTATGGTCACGTCATATTCCACCAGTCCACTGGTGTGAGTAATAAATAAGGCATGTGCCAGGAAAAGTGCAAGGAATCAAGCAACGGCAAGCAAGTTAACATGGACGTGAATTATGCAGGATTTAAACATTTTTAAAACAGCTTTTCAAATGTGAGAATAACTGAATGTAAGTGCGAGACTTTTAGCTTGCATGCGCCAATGACTAATATCTACTGTAGCAATATTTAGCTGCTGTTATATTTATCATACAGTGATTGTTTTCAGTTTTTTAAAACCAAGTTATTTAGGTAGAATAGCAGGGATACATTTCCCTGACATGAACAAAGCAAGAGCCATGTTCGTGTGGAGCCACAGAGTCAGGCAGGACTCTGGAGATTCTATTACCAGCTGCATTCATAGGGCAAATGACTTTCATAGAGAGCTGGAAAACCAGTTCATGATGTAGACTGTGTTCCCCTGGATCTATTTGTAGCATTAGGGCTCATGGGTTACACACTGACCTTCACACACTTTCTCCGGGGACATCAATTTTTAAATCCAATTTCTGGTGTCCCACAGAATAATTTATCTCCACAAGGCTATTGTCTAGGCATGTCTAAGCAAATTTACCACAAGATTAACCCACACCTTTGATAGCCTCTGAAATAAATGAGTGTGATCTTGTGGGAACCCCACTCTCTGAATTACGGGAGCTGAAGCGAAGGAGAGGAGAAATGAGAGGACGGCGAGAGAAGTGTCATGGTGTTTTAGGGAACCGGTGTGAGGCCATGCAGAAGACGACCAGAGAGGCTCAGAGGAGACAGGAGACGAGACACAAATGGGTAAAAAAAGAGGAGCGGGAGGGCAATTGGGGTGACGAGCGGAGACCGGGAGAGAAGAAGTGAGGGATGAGAGGCGTTGGAAGGTGAGGGAGAAGGAGACGACAAAAAGCTGAGGTCCAAAAAACGGGAGAAACACTGCAATTGGATTAAAACCAAGTAAATCCCCACATTTTTTGCAACTTAGGTCACATAGAAGTTGTTTGCTGTGGGGCGGAAATGTGTGGGAGACTGTGAAATGTTCACGTTATAGGAAGATTGGTCAGAGACGTAAACACCATATGCCGAGCAAGCCCGTCCATCTGAGTTCTCCCGAGCTGCACAGCTTGAACAGTATATGCGAGTGTTAATTTTTAGAGTGACTGTCTCTTTCATCGCTGGCACCGACGCCTCAAATCTGGACAAACTGCCCAATTGTCACATTGGGAGCAGTCGGAAAAAGCGGCAGCCGAGGAGACGGGCATTTGCAATTTTAACGACGGCAGTTTTGCACTTTACTAGATGCCTATAGGGGAAAAGGCACATGACAATTAATTCAATCAACACACACGCTATGCAAGATTGCATTAAGATTGGTGCATTAAGATAAATCCTATTCTGCTATGCATGTAAACACTTTAATCAAATTACTCCTCGAATCAAAGTGAGGTTCATAATTGGATTAGTGTGCGATAATTAGATTATAGTGTTTATGCAAACAAAGTCACGTTAGACACATTCACTCAGGATAAAAACCTGAAATAGGTCACTTTCACTTCAGGGCTTTGAGGCATCCTCAATTATTTTATTTTTTTTAATATATTGTTAATTTGATCCTTGTGCAATTTCTCATCATTAATTCCACAACACATTTCCCAGGTTTAAAGAAAAACACAACTACTTCTTATCTCTGCTGTTCTGGTGATGATAAACGTGCAATATCCATCAGGTGGAGTTCTTACTTTATTTTAAGCCTTGTCCTCAGGCTCCGGTGGCTACGACGTGGTATTGCACGTGAGAGGACATTAATTACCCTGAGCCTTTGTGATCGCTACACAACCTGTGTTTTTTTTTCTGGTCGCTGTTGCTGACCTGAAATTGCATATTTAACGTTTCCCACAGCAGATAACAAACTTTTCCAGCTGGTGCCAAGCCAAACCCAAGTGACAAAACCAGAGTTTGAGCTGCACTGGAGCACGATACGTAGTTTGGACAGGCCATGGGAATTTAATTTTACTGTCATAAATATGTTGTCTTTGTCATATCCTGTATTATACCGAGTCGGTGCAAATGTCAATGTGCATATGTGTCTTTGTTTTAGCTGCATGTGTTTCTGGCTGTGTCCTCCTTTTGTGTGTGTGTGTGTGTGTGCTTGGAAAGTATAGTGTATTAAGTAGTCTTCCACGGATAGTGGGAGCTAGGGTGATGAAATTATAATATTATGTAATGTAATAATAATAACACCAGCTCCGTCTCCTTGTCTCTGTCCCCCTCCTCTCCTCCTACTTTCCCCCCCGAGTCCCTGCCTCTGCTCTGATTACTGCTATTGCTGTCCCGCAGGCCACACACACACACACACACACACACACACACACACACACACACACACACACACACACACACACACACACACACACACACACACACACACACACATGCACACAAAAGACTGTTTGAGAAGAGGTGGGGGAGCCGCCCAGGATTGCAGTCACCACTGGGAAGAGACTGAGCTAAAAGAAAGGAGTGAACAGACAGTGATGATGAGTAAACCCTGGAGAAAGAGCAGACGGAAGGACAGGAAGGGAAGGGAGGAGAGATGGGGGAGGAGAGGGGGAAGTGACAGGGACTAGTTATGAAGTGTTGACTGGCTTAATCACCCAGTTTCACCCTTGTCTGTCAATGAAATAGGAATATTCTTAAAAGATGACGGGCCCCATCCTCTCACGTGGGGTTGAACACATCGAACAAACACAGAACAAAAACACTACTGTCTAATTATTTTATATAAACAAATCAAATTTCAAACACAAGGTGAGGATATGTTTCAATATGTGCCACTTTGGGTCGGTGCCACGACACGGACTCTGAGAGACCTGCAGCCAGACAAAAGTATTCTAACACTTTAAAGTATGATATTCATATTAACCCAAAACCAGTAATTTAATCATACATTTAAAAACAGTTTGTCAGCGAGAATAATTGTGTTTTCACTCACAGCTTCCCAGGAGAAGATGATTGCTGGATTTGCAACCTGCCTGCTCTGCCATTCCAAACATAAATTACCCAACAGATGGAACCAAATATCTTTTACAGAGCTCACTTTCCTCTATAATAAACAAAACCCTGCTGTTTCTGTCGAGAAAACTACTTTTCCTTTTAATTTTGAGTTTATTGATTTAGCATTCAACGTGTTATCAAGTCTTCACAGTAGTTCTGTCAGAGCCTCAGTTAGCGTTATCGCTAAATGCTCACTCTAGGCTTGGGTATTTTTAGAAGGCCGCAAACAATGATTTGTGCCATCCACACCATTTGAAATATTACTGAGATGATTATTATGGTTTATCATTTGATACAGTTCATGTGGGAATACAAACATTTAGCTCCTCTTCCAAAACACCTCAGCACTAATATCAAACTCCAGCAGACCTCCACTGTTCTGCGAAACATTTCCATACGGTTTTAGCTGCATGGATTTGATCCCATTTAGCCACAAAAGCATTAGTGAGGTCAGGTGATGATACTGGGCGATAAGGCCTGGCTGGCAGTGGGTTGCTGCAGGTCATTGCCAGTTTGTTCAGTGCAGTTGAGGTCAGGGCTGTTTGCAAGCCAGTGAGATTCATATGCACCAAACTTATCGACAACCAAAGAACTTTCCACAAATTGTTGCCACAATTTAGAAAACTGTCCATCACAACATCCTGCATCACAAATAATATTCTTATTTGGAGCCAAGGAGCCCGACCCAAACTTTAAAAATCTGCCTCAAAACCAGTCATTTTGACATTTAGGTTTCAAAGGTTAATGCTAGCTTGCTTAATTTATAAATGATCTATGTCAGAGGGATCTGTTTTTTTCTTTCCCCATTACGGTCCACAGCCACCCACTCATGCTTTACTTCATCCGTGTGAACAAGACGTTTTTTAAAAACACCTTGCTGCTCCAGGAGGAGGCAAGCGAGGAGGAGGGTAGACATTTAGATGAGATAAAGGGAGGGGAGGGAGCACAATGCAGGGTCCTGTTGTGAACACTGATTACTCTCTGCCCACTTGAGATTGATGGAGAGCGACACTGCAGGCGCACGAGCACGAGCACGAGCACGCGCATGCAGTCACATAAACAATGCACACGTACGCATATACACGGTGTATCTAAACAATCCCGTGCACGCACACAGACACACACACAGACGGAGGAGTTCTCTGTCTCTGTATACTGATTGATGATGGCTCCACCTAGACTACATTCTGCACAACGCTCCTGCAGTGTGTGTGGGTGTGTGTGCTCATATCACTCTGTGTGAATGCAAGTGTGTGACAGAGCTCTCTCTCTTCCTATCTCTCTCTCTCTCTCTCTCTCTCTCTCTCTCTCTCTCTCTCTCTCTCTCTCTCTCTATCTCTCTCTCCCTCCCTCTTTCCCTCCCTCTCTCTGCATGTTCCAATGTGTTTGTGGGTTTATGTGTGGCAGTTCCCACCTGTCTTAATTAGCGGAGGCTATTAAGACAGATCGCCTGATTAAGTAGCATTCCCCTACTGTCTAATGAAAAGCCAGCAACACACATGCACACACCATTAGACACACGCAGCTAAACATGCACACACAAAAGTTACTGTAGCTCTGTAACCCACATGACCACCCACACATGGATTTTGCATTCGTGTGTAGAGACAGCCATTCATTTTAGATATAAACTCTCTTCACGTGCGCACTCCCACAAGTCAGATATGAAGTTGTATCATCCAGCAAAACATCAATTATGTTACATTTACCTTTTTGGCAGATGCTTGAGGGACAACACCAAGGCTTCAGAACAGAGGAAGACCTTGAATAAGTGATACACTTATTCTACGCGAGAACGTGTTGGAGATCAGGCAAATAACTCTAGCGAAAGTGCACAGTAAGTGGGAGTTAGGCCTGTTGAGGTGGTAGAACTGGGAGGAGTGGAGGTGCTCATGTTAGAGATGAGTCTCTCAGAGAGTCTCGACGATAGAGAGGTAGGCTCCTGCTCTGATTGGTTGTCCCACTATCGAGGAACCTTAACAAAGAACCATATGGACTGTGATCGCTCAGGCACAGCAATCATGTGTAGGTTGAGTTTTATTTGGGCAGACATGCGTAGCCAGTGGAGGTTGATGAGCAGCAGAGTGACATTTGCCTTTTTAGGCTTATCAAAGACCAGAGGTACTGTCACAGGTCTAGTCTGTAAGGGTCTCACAGAGTGAAGGCATGCGAGAGGGACGCCACCAAGGTGAGAGATAACCATGGCCTGAACGGAGATTTTGACCTGATTTCCTTTTTTATGTTAACATGTCAGATTCAAACTGCTGAGAGAAGGATAACTGAAATCAAACGTGACGCCCAAGTATGTCACATGAATTTGAGAAGGCAAAGAGATGAAGAGGTGATTTTGATGTCGTTATTGTCACTAGCAGTAATGTTACAAAACCAGTATTTTAGAAGCCATGCACTTGGATAATTAGACCCAAGGGACTACATTTAAATGTAAAAAGAAAAGGGCTCTAGAACTCAGCCTTGAGGTACCTCTCCATGAATCTTTACCTCCTTGCACCCTCCTTTCACCCATTTGCTTCCTTATTTCCTCCCTCTCTTTCATTCCTTACTGCTGGTGGAACGACTGGCTTGTATCTCCATTAAAGAAGAGGGGCACAGAGGAAGTTCTATTGTATTTAATCAGTTATATGCTTTTGCTCCCTCTGGCTACTCTTCAGTCAATATTCGCTCTCTCCTGCAGACTCCCTCCTCATCTCAGTATTTTATTGTTCAGCGTATTTACCTGTTAAGGATGATGATAGTTGTAATTTGAGCTCCATGCACATTTGCAAGAACAACCATTGTTGGTGTTTGATTGCTGAAAACTCTGCTCACTGCATCGGAATCTACTGAGCTTTATATAAAAGTGTTGCACGAGGGAAACATTACTTGTAGTAATTGTTTCTTTTCTCTCTCTTAATCTCCAGATATCACCAATTAACTTTATTTCCTGAAGGAGTCACTATTAAAATAAGAGCAAAATATTGCCTCCAACATCTTTTACATAGATAGTTTCATCGATAACAATCTATGTTGTAAGTGTGATACTTATTCAGTCAGTTTAATTGAGTTCATAACAGATAGATGGAGCAAGTTAATAATTAAGATCCTTTGTTCAAACTTCATTGATGAATTCAAACAATGACACTATCCCTTGGCTGATGGTCCATGGCATCTTCACAAAACTTGACCATTTTAATGTAAGTTTTATTGTCCCTTAGTATCAGGTCTTGAATTATATGTCTGTGTCACTGTCAAAGCACCGAGTATGATTTCCTCTCAGACCACAGTATCACATAAAACATGGGTGTCCATTTAAAGATGAACTATAATACCTCAGGGCTCCCCTGAAGTGCTTTTATTGCAGATATTTGGGGAAAAACCAGTCACAGACAGGATCCCTCAGCATAGATGAATAATTTAATAATGCATTACAAATTTCCCGCATGGGGAAAATCAACTGGTGTCTCCGCAGCTCAGAGGCGGATGTTTTTTTGGAAGTATTAGGGTTTTCTGCTGGAAGCTTCGTTTTAAGCTTTAATTACCCATGTAAGTAGTTGCTAAGTACACATGGTTTATTTATTAAAGTATTTCCATCCTCTGTGTACATACATGCTTGTAACATATGCAGTAGCTGAACTCCATCTCAAAATGTAGTGTGGAGGAGGTGCTGCTGAGGGGATATAGATTGGTGACCTTTTTAGTCGCCAACTTGTTTCTCTAATCTTACAGCCACTGCTTGAAGAGATTTTTCTAATTATACCTTCGTCTTGCTTGTCGGGATTTTTTAAGTACTTCCTGAGTACGTAGTTTATTATTTTAACTTCTCACACGCATAGAGCAGCTGTCTTTATAGATTTATGATTTAATTCTTGTTTTAATATCCGAACAGATTGAATATGCACACATTCTACCTTTAATGATGTACCCTGGGTAATGATACCGTAGCAGGAAGTCAATCAGGAGCTGTAAACATTAATAATAAGTGCGAATGTTCACATATGAAGAGCCACGCAGAGAAGATCTGAAGAAAGGAAAGTGTGGGGGGGGGGCAGGGAAAGAAGCAGCAAGAGTAAAGAGAGGAGGAGAAGAGAAAAAAACTAAAACCCAAGATAAATACCAAACAATCAAATGCTGGTGCTGTGTTTCAGCGTGTACCAGATAATGATAAATACCCAGATTATAGCCGTGTTGGATATAGACACAAAGTACTTGGGGTGATACCTGTGGGACACGATGTACATCTTCTAGTACTGGACGGAACATGATGTTCGTTGTTGTCCAAGTGCCTGACATTAACCTGTCTCTGTTCCTGGGTCTAAACTGAGGTCAGTGTTTTCGTCTTTTTTTCCACCCGAAAAGGTTAATCTATTTTTGGGCACTTATGTCTCTTGAGGTTTGGTCCACATCCTGCTCCTGTGCCTAATTATTAGGCAGGCACTAATCTTCTCCAGTCTGGGCACAGCAGAGGCAGACAGGCGTCTTAATCGTTCACCAGAACAAATTCCTGCGACTGAACATTACTCAGAGCAATTTGAAAGAAGCCTATCAGCTTTACTGCATCTCATAAGACTTAAAACAAGAGTTCATACTTGAGGACATGTACAGATATTTTTTGTGTTTTCATTTGAGACATTATTTTTCATATTGATCTTCTGTCTCAAACAGATTACCCATAGCACGTATATTGACATTTTTAAATTTCACATGAGACTCAACTGGGATCGCGATTTTTGTCCAGTAGTTCTATTATTTTACCGTCTTTCATCTTGTTCACTCGAGCTAATAGATTAAATCAACATTGATTTCATAGTGGATCCAATTTAAATCAGAATTTAATATTCTTTCTGTATATGATCTACTACAGCAGGGGTCTTCAACGTTTTTCAGGCCAAGGACACCAAAACTGGTGGAGAGATGGAGCAGGGACCCCCTACTATATAAATTGTATAAAATTGTCTTTTATATTAAGCTGGGCCCAGTGCCATATATAAACATAGCTACCCTGTTCTTGTGCATTCAATACCAAGCTATTCAAATATAACACAGGCTCATATAGTCATGTTTTTAATTTAAACATGTGCTAGGTACAGGGTGGCCATACCAATGCCATTTATAAACATACATCTTGCATACAACACTGAGCTATTAAAGTAATTCACAGATTCATGTTTTAATTTTAAACATACATGTAGAAGAGATAGTGAATCCTCAAGCCATCTCTGGATGACACACATACTCCCACATCAGTGAGATGCACACAACTTATCTAATCTTGGACGGATGGAGGCTGTCAGGCAGAGGGTCAAATCAGCCTCTCAATATGTCAGATGCATGTTAATGTGTATTTAAAGACATTTAAATTTGTGAAAAAAAATTGGTTAGAAAATAAATCTTTTTTTTTTTTTACATTAAAAAAATTCTAATCAACCAAACATTTCACGGACCCCCTGTTGAAGGTATTTTTCCATTTAATATAACCTGATGTCAGATGGTAGTGATGTTGATGCTACTCACTTCTGGTTTTAGCCAAAACAACTGGCTCAAACTTCACTCTTAGATAAAAGTAGTTAGCAGTAATCGCACTCAATAATAAAGACTGTCTGGATAAGTGGTATTTACTGTGTTCTTTTGTATCATCGCAGGACAGAGAGAAACTCCTTGTTGTCTCCTTCAGTGCTTTTTATTTTATTCATCTCGATATCTTGTGCCACATCACTAATCCCCATTGCAACAGCTCTTCAAGACAAACTAATGTTTTGGAACAATTTTACTTTGTCCGGTGCAGTCAGCTCTGCAGTGTCAACAAGGCACTCCAATACAAACTCTCCTTCTGAATCAGGTTTTAAACTCTTAGATCTTGGCCCCATCTTGTGATTTCTGCCTCTTGCGCACAAAAACTGTTTCCAAACTAATTTGTCCTTGGATCTTATCCGGTTCTGTGATCAGAACAGACAAACAAACCAACCCTGAAGGATATGTTAGTGTAGCTTATTCTCTTTTGTATTCACGGATAGTCTCAGGGGCCACGTCAACATGTCCGGCACACCCGAACACCCCAGAGGCCGAAGGGTTCCCCACCACTGATATACAATGAGATGTGACACAACAAGTAGATTTAAACAATAAAGAAACAAAAATACATTTCTACTCTACCTCTTTTGAAGGAATGTGTTTTCCCCAAATATATGTTATATAGAGCTATTTAATGACACAATCCCAATACATATATTCTTTATTTATAATGCTCCCTCCAAATCAGAGTAGTTATTTTGTATAGTTGTGTTGGTGATGCATGTAAAACATGCAGGTGTATGTGTATCTGGTCCTGTGAAACCACTGTGTGTAGATGTGTATGTGTAAGTATGTATGTATGTGTGTGTGTGTGACTAATAGTTCACATCAGAAGATCCTCCTGATCTAGGGCACAAGGTGACCCTCTCTCTCTCTCTCTCTCTTTCTCTCCATCTCTCTCTCTTTCTCTCCATCTCTCTCTCTCTCTCTCTCTCTCTCTCACACACACACACACACACAAACACACACACACACACACCCTTTAAAACTCCTGCTCAGCATTCTTGTGCTCCACTTTATACAGCTGTTATTAGAGGTATAGGTGTATACACTGTAATGCTTCTATTCATGTGGGTGTGCGCGCGGTTGTGTGATTGTGTGAGCATGCATGTGTGTGTCTGTGTGTGTGTAAGTTGATATTAATGGACTGTGAAGGTTAACAGCAGGGGTTTATGGAAGGAGACAAACGAACATGAGAGGGCAGCCCACTTCATACTTTACACCATTTTTACGGCCGTGTGCACTTCTGTCTGAAATGTAACAGCCGAGGTGATATTACCTGTTGGTTGACACGACAAAATGAAAGCAGCCTACAGCAGAGGACTGGGGGTGATGTAAAATGGAGGTTATTGGTGTCAGGGATTGCATTTTAGCTGCAGATATTTGAAGTTAGAGGGGGACGACTGCAGTAAAGCAATGACCTGCCATGCTTCATGTTACCAACCGCGAGAGCCGTGTTCGTCTTCCCGGCCAATTAAGGGATCTTACCGTCCCTGTTTGATGAAAGGGTTTGCAAATTGGGTCCAATGTACTGGTGCTGTGGGCCATCAAAGCCTCAGTGCACCAGCTTACTTCAATTCAAAGAAGGCTATTGTTAAAAGTGGTATATCCCGGTGTGACAGTCCAGTAGTCCCTTGTTCCTGTGTAATTGAAACCCTGTCTTATTTGCCTATAGCAGTCTATTAGGTGTAGTAGTTAAAAAGGTAGTGTAGGAAGATTAGAATGAAAAATAATTCATTTGATATGGTTCAATACAACACCAGCCACCAACTCCAGGTTAGGAAACAGCCGTGGCGACCGTTGGTCAGAGTTGCTGGGTTCGAATCCCACAACCAGCTGGCGAGATGAATAGGATATAAGATTTCCTGCTTCATTAAAAGCAGCAGCTCTCCAGTCCAGAGATGCAGGAACCAAATAGTTGAGATATGGGCGGTGAAGTTCTGACACTGTATAATTCGGCGTGTGGTCGTGCACTTTGTTCTCCCTTCATTCTACACGGCAGCTACAACCACAGAGTCAATGTTCTCAGTGAGATACAAGCAAGAGAAAGGAAGTGAAGGAAAGCTAAGTGGAGTCAACTTCAGGCTGGTTATTAGCATTTGTTGCACGGGACCTTAGGGTCTTAAAAAACGACCTATTGGATCAGGTGATTCAAGTTTACGAGTGAAGGTTTCCTAAATGCAAGTCTGTGTGCGTTCTGTTGTTTTGGTCTATTTCTTAAATTCTTATTTTGATTTATCTATGTCTCTCTTTCAGGTTGTCGGGCACTAATGTCCCATCACCCGTTGTGAGCAGCAAGAACTGGCTGCGGCTGCATTTTGTGACCGACGCCAACCACCGCTACCGTGGTTTCAGCGGACATTACCAAGGTAAGACGGGTATAACACGGGGACATCCACAAAAACAGCACAAACTCACAAACACAGTGGATTTCCCGGAGTCTTACCTTAACCACAACTACTGCCTAACCCCATAATGTGACTAAACTGATTTTTTGTCCCAACAATATAAGAAATGTATAAACCTAAACCGCACATTGTATACTCTATATTTGTGACAAACAGGACTCGGTATTTACACAGTGTCTACAGATCTCTTTGTTAATGTTGGGTTCTTTTTCTGTTTTGCTGCTTTTGCTTTTTCCTTTTTTCCCCTTTTTGTTTATCCGTTCCTCCCTGTTGCTTTTTTTTCTTCCCTTTTCAACTGACAGTTATTTCCCCACAATTTTGCCTCTAACTCCCTTTAATTACGCCTGTTGACTCCAGTCTTCCTGCCTCTCTGCTCTCTTCTCTCTGTCTCCATCGCCCTCCCGCCGCCGTCGCCTTTCTTTCTTCCTCTCTCTCTGTTTTCTCTCGGGTAACTGCTCACGGAGGCGTACAGTGAGATTTCTCTGACACAAAACCTAACTGGTGGAAAACATTTGGAAATTCATTTGGCAACGTCCACGTCTCTCAACGGTGATAATCAGAGGGGAACGTTTGTCGCAACTGCACAGAGAGGCTGCAACAGATAGGGCTTATATTCTACACTTGTTTTTTTATGCCCTTCCATGTTTTTGAGTTAGTCTCAGTTTTTTTGTTGTTGTTTAAATAACGTTTTTTTTTGTGAATCGCCCTTGCATGGTGCGTAAAGTCCATTGGACATCACAGGACACACATGGAGCCCCGTTTGGTATTTTCATGGCCGGAGGGATCGGGCAAAACCTGCAGCACAGCTGGAAACAAGACAGATTGACAGTCACACAAAATTAATCATGGTCGATCAATTGGCTCCTGTACTCTACTTAAATCTAATGACGGGGAACATGTTGTGTGTGTCTTTTATTAGAAAGTTAAACCGGTGAAAACTGAAGTGCACTGTTCCTTCCTCCATGCGTCATTGACTGAGTGGGCGGGCGGCACAACTGTAAGTCCTGGTCATGGTTGATACCGAAATTGCACCGTGCCACTTGATTATCACTGACACGCTGCCTGCCGAGTCTCGCCTCTCACTTCAGAGCATTCAGGTTCACAGCAAGTCGCCAAAATACCCAGTGGACGAGAGCGGAATAAGGTGCGCACCCGTTCCGAAATGCCTAAACCTCGGGAGTCGGAAGTCTGCACCGCTAGCTGTCATCAGACCTGGGCCCCGCTTGTGCAGTTTGTCGAAGAAAAAAGAACACACAACCGCAGTGTCATGTTCTGAACTGACACAAAACAGACTGCATTTGCCGAGGATGACGCACACACGCGCACAACACACCGACGCAATGTGTTTCACAAAAGCACTTTCTTTGTTCCTCCCTCCCTCCGTTCCTTCAACAATCTTCCAACATCTTCTCTTTTAACTCTAAAATCTATTTTGTCTCCGCTCCTCCACCCGCTGCAGAGTGTTCCTTCCATCACGCTGCGACGCCGGTTCCGACGTTATTAGGATCATGTGTTCATTTTGGTTTCCAGCTGTCACTCAATCACAGAGAAACCTCTCTGAAGATCTTTGATTTGATTTTTTTTATCTGTCTTCAGACGGATGAGTCGTGGTTTCCCTACATGGAAATTTGAACATCCGAGATAGAAATGAGAATAATCGCCTCCTCCAAGCTTGAACGGTGACAAGACAAATATTGTGCACTAGCTGATATTACATAATTTTTAGAATCCCTTTAACTTTAGAAATAAAATCAATCAGAATGGCAAACCTCCTCCAGGACCCACAAGTCCCTTTAAATTCAATCCAGCTGCCTAGAGTCTTATATTTCAAACTCCTAAGTGTGCCTGATATTTTTTCATTAAGATCTATTAATTCTATCCTTGGAAAACGAAAAAAGAATGTCGCAATTAACCTTAATGTGTTCGTCCGTGACCCAAACAAACAGGCAGAGGTGAAAACATAACCTCCTTGATGGAGCTAAACACATATCTGTATCTCTGTGTGTTCGTGTGGCAACTCAATGTATTTTAAGATATTTGCTTTGGGACTTAATGGAAGAGTCCATTATTGTGTTTACTGCTGAGCAAATTGATTCCTGTTGTTTTTTCTTCGTTGAGATTACTCGCATTAAATATTAAAATTTGTGGGATTTTGTTTTTTTTAATGACCACATTATTTTTACTGTCTTGTTCACATTGGTCAATTAAGCCAAGAGAGTGAGTGAGGCTGCTATTAATTCACTGGTGATTCTATATTCACTTTTATTAACTGCATAGCGTCTCCAAGCTCATTAGGTTTGTTATGACCCCGTATTATTAATAATGTGATTTGTTAGGTTTCTTTTATGTTCCCACTGTCTACATGGGAAGAAAAGCATTACACGTGATTATAATATTTAGAATGTAGACGAGTCCTTATATCAAAGCCAATGTATGCAAGTCAATGAAGGATTCTTTATGTAGACATGGAGCAGGTTGTACAGTTTAGAGGTTTTTAATTATTGAAATTCAAGTCGTTATAAAACCTCATAAATCTGTCCTCTCTCTCATTTTCCCCTTGACCCTCTTATAACTGTTTATTTTCATCTTTCACCCTCTCTTCACCCTATCTTCACCTCTCTCCTCAACCTTTCCTCACCTCCCCCCACCATCTGCTTACCATGCTTCTCATCCTCTCCTCACCCTCTCCTCATCCTCTCCTCACCCTCTCTTCACCCTCTCCTCACCCCTCTCCTCACCTTGCTCCTCAACCCTCTCCTCACCCTCTCTTCACCCTCTCCTCACCCTCTCCTCACCCTCTCCTCACCTTGCCCCTCACCCCTCTCCTCACCCTCTCCTCACTTGACTCCTGATTGATTGACTCACAGACTGACCACTCCCCTTGAGATTACCTTTAAATACTTTGAATTGGTTTTAATTGATCTTAATGAAGCATGGATCAATGTGTTAATGAGGGGCGTCAGTTTGATGGGTTAGTTGATTAATCAGTGGAGGAGCTCTTAACCAACTTGGGATGATTGACTACTTCCTGTCAGCCGTCAATCTCCATTACTTTGTTGGGTTTCAAACACTAGAGAGACATGTGTCAGGGGGGCTGAAAGAGTCACTGCAAAATGTTTTCTTCACTACTTGTTCCAGAAATCTTTGCTAAAATGTCATTGACATATTTTCACTTTTTGTTCTCATCATTTTAGCCTCATTAAAGCAGTTTTACAAGAGTTAATGCATTATCTGGATTTAACAGTCGTTTATCACCTATTACTTCACTAAACTTCTGTGAATGCGTGTCAACGGTGTCAGTATGAAATGAGGATGGATCAATATCCTGAATGAAACGTCGCCAATGCCACGGCTGACATTGTGAGATGACTGATGGATCTCCTATTGATTTCATATCTCGTGGAAACTCTCAACATACTGATGAAAACGAAAATAAACGGACAGACTGCTGCACTGGCATGAACAACACTTAAATCAATAGTGTATCTTAAAAATATTATTTAGCATTTTATTCTGTTTATTCCAAATGATCTTTACTGTTCCCTTTTTGATCGCATACATTACTTTCTACAACGTAAGGTTTAGTTTGTAATCAACATTTTTTGTATATTCATCAACTTCACTTCATTATTAATAGTTCCACTTAATGATATTCCAATTTATTTATTACTTAGAGTGTGATACCACCCTTGGAGCCAAATGTTGTTCGGCCAGGAACTTTTTTTTTTTACAATTACAAAGCTCATTGGATTAGTTAAGTTTTGTTGCAAACATTAGATGAAACAAATGTAACAATCTAAATCCTTGTTGGCAGGGTTAGTTTAGTTTGTAAAACTCCGGTCTGAGACCTCAGAGGGAGACAGTTGGCTGTAGGTGCTGCCAGTTAGCTGGACACACACTGCGTCCGTGTGTGTGTGTGTGTGTGTGTGTGTGTGTGTGTGTGTGTGTGTGTATGTGTGTGTGTGTTTAAGGTCAGCCACTCAGCTTACAAAAGCCTCCTCCTTCTTCTGCTGCCCAATTATGAAGTTCTGAATTAATAATACTCTCATAATGATTATTATCCAAGTTTGCAGAGAAGGGGGTGCATGAGGGGTGGCAGCAAAAAAAATGAAAGAAAGATTAATCTCGCAACAGAAAAATAAACTGAGAGGAGGTGGAACAATGGTGAGGAGATCCAGAAAAAAGATTGTAAAAGCAGGAAAGATGGAAACTAGGAGAGCAAAATAGAGGAGAAAAAAAAGGCATAAAAAGATGGATGGATGGTTCAAGGACATTACTTATTTAAAGAAATAAATATAAAAGTTGGGTACACTTTTATTCGAGGATCGTCATTTGGGAAACAACTTCTAGATCATAACGATGTTTGACATGCACTCTGTTTACAGCTCAGGCATAGACACCGTTCACATTGTCAGGTGTCTGTACGCACGAGTTGAGTTGTACTACTCACACAACTTTAGTAAATAATTACACAGGCGTATGATTACTTACCAGTCTCTCGTCTTTGGAAGTGTTTTTGTTTTTCAAAACAGGAAATGCCAGTGAAGCTTGCATCTTATCTTAATGGCTAAACCCAATTCACTGTCTTAATTGGCCATTTGAATTCTTAATTGACGTTTCAAAAAGATTCACGAAGGCAGAGTGTTAAAACACACCCTAGGCCGTATGTTCATGGAGCTCAATTAAGGGACTTAACCATTTCAATTCCAGTTTCTCTCCCTAGAACATAGTGTACATTGAAAAGGGGGACATTATTCTTATATATACATAATTTACATTCAATTCCTCCATCTCAGGCAGTTGTATTAATATTTACTGAAATCATTAAATAACCATGAATGCCAACATTTACATCTTAGATTAACTACTATGAATATTAAAGTAGAGTGAGTCTGACTAATTTATAGACAAGCTTTAATTTTACATTTTAAATTGTTTAATTAGTGTTTATCATTCATTTCTCCAACGTTTGGACGGTTGTTTCTATATCTCTCTGCTCCTGTCCGTCATCTTTACAGCTAAATACAAGCACAACCATTAAGTGTCCATTAGCATGTTTAATTAAAGCTCAGTAATTATTCAGCTATGTCAACATCTCCAAGCTTTTCCACCTCAGGACCAGAAATGCATGTAATTACTCTCTTTACCATATTTCTATAAAGCTAGTGTGTGATTTCTGAGTGTGTTCTGAAGCACGCTATAGGGTCCTACTTGGCAGGCTATGATTAAATCAGAGTGGATGTATTTCTTTACCATTGGAAGTACTGGAAGCTCATTTAATCATCCTGGTACTCACAACGTGTCACCGGGGACTTTATCCAAGCTAAGTGATGCATTGCATTCTGGGACTATACATTCAGCTTGTAGGTCAGTATTGTAGAAGGTAAGTTAACAAACAATTATAAGGGTTTCCAAGACGTGTAGTGTCATGTTCAAAAGTAGAAATGAAAAGCTAATAGAGATGTGTAAAAATATTTCAAGTAAAGTTGACATGTATTTCAGACTTACGTAAATAGTGCCCGGAGAATGCCTGATATGGAAATTCTCTCTTTCTGTCATATCTGGTTTCCTTCTCCGTCCTCTGACAATATCTTTACCATAAACTCATTGGTTGGGTTTCAACAGCCAGTGAAGACAGACCAATTGATGACAAAAATTGATGACAAAATGATCTGAGGTTCCCTCAGATCATTTTCAGTGGGGTAAAAGCCGTTCTGACTTCCTGCGAGAAAGGCAAAGAGGGGACCGTGGCACTAGTGGTGGTTGGGTGATGAAGTGGCAAAGTGATATATACCCTAATGACAGCAGATTAACGCAACAAATTAGACAGTTGGGAATATTTGAAAGCCAGTAAGTGACGATTCACACAAGCTGCCTTAGACTGCACAATCTCACTCATTGAGATTAGTTCTCTAAATGTGCATTTTTTTTTTTTTTTACTTTTTCATCAAAAGCCATGAATTATTCTCTTTGTAAAATATTGTTAAAGAAACTGGAAATAAGCCCTTGATCCAACCCTTGGTCTGGATCCACTCCAGAATCGATTGCGTTCTCTCCCGACCCATATTGCATCCTTCCACCAAGTTTGGTCAAATTCCATTCAGTTGTTTTTGTGCTAAATCAAACTAACAAACCAACAACAAACAAATGGGTGGAAACGTGGTAAAATCCTGAGTGATGCCCAAAGTTCCATTGAGCAAAGTACTGAAACCCAGCTGCTCTGGCTATGTTACAGTTATACTCCAACCCCCCCCCCCCAGCACATGCACCCGTAGGCTCCAGCTGTAAAAGTGAATGTGTTTCCAGTCATCTTTCCCTGTTAAATAAAAAAACAACATGAACATCTCTCCCTCAAAGCTCGAAACCAGTGAATCATGTTGCCAAACAAAATTCGGAAATTGTCAACAGCCACAGGAATAATGAATGGGAACACGGTTTTACAGTGAGTTTACGATTTTATTTTTTATTTTTCTCCCTATGCAATTATTTATAGCAAGGAAAAGCCGTGGACACTCTCCAGCCAGTGAGTCATGGATGCTTTCAGTCAATGAGTCACGTTTTCGCTCATCTATCCATCTGCTGTCATTCTGGTAACTGCTCCTCCAGCAAGTAAATGGCCGAAGTACAGACATAATAGCATTTTTAGAAACTGAATGATGACAATTGTTGTACATTTAAATATTTAATAGTTAACTAAACTCCTCCCCTGGGCAGTGATCATCCAATCACAGACTGCCGATGTCTGAATGTTACTATGGGTTGATCCATCAAGAGAAATACTATGATTCATAACGTTCTACAAATGTAATAATGCAGGGGTTTTCAACCAGGGGTCCGCGGCCCCCTGGTGGGCCGCGACGACATTGCAGGGGGTCCGCGAAATTTGCTTTGATATTTCAACACATTTCCAGATTACTCTTGAATATCGTGAAAAATATTTAAAATAAGAAAAATATGTCTAATATAGTATAAAGGTGATGAGGGGAACCTTGAAACCGCCTTGGGGCTAGAAACTGCCAATAGTTTTCCCCTGTGCATCGGTGTTAAAGGTAGATATAGAAGAGCGGTTGAGCTAGTTTGAAAACTGTCAGGAGGTCTTGGAGATGTAGTTTGTATGATGGGAATTCGTATTTTCCCATTCAGTGGCTAACAGCTAGCCTCTTTGCCCCCTTTTGGCTAAGATGAGACATAACCAATGACTATGGCCAATACCATGAACCAAGTTTATTGAGTTATCCCCCCCCCCCCAACCTCTACAGGCCTTGTGCATGTTAGATCCTTTTTGCATCTTGCTCATGCACGCTGTGCTGCATTAAGCATTACAGGCAGACGCATAGTGTACATCCTGGAAACCCTTCCTTTTATCGTCCAAAGATGAGATAAAGACAAACTTCTCCTTCTAGATCAAAGCTACACACGCCTCCTTCCAATCCGTTATTTGCCATTGTGTACTCGTTCCCCGTGTCTGTTTGTTCAGTTTCTCGACTGAATCCGTCCAAATGCAACAGGAACATTTGATCCGAAGCGTGAATGGGGTTTAGCGAAGGCTGAGGATTACCTTGAGTAGATATTCTGTGATCACACTATCTTGCACGGTACAGTGCCTTAAACTACACCCTCTACACCTGGCTGTGGATGTGTGTGTTTGTGGATTATGCCACTGTGTGCGCCTGTGTGTGTGTTTGTGTGCGAACTGTATGTATACGTGTCCTCCTACATGCGTGTGTTCCTGCAGATAAAGGATTGTGTGTCTGAACTCTCGTCGGAGTGGGTGCGTATGTTAGTGTGTGTGTATGTGTATGTGTGTGTGTGCTTATTTTAAGTAGTTTAATTTATCAATATATGCTTCTTTGTATTTTTCATTATATTTTGCGACTGTATGTGTGCAGCTGTATTTGTTTGTCTGTATCGATCCATGCGTAGGAGCGGCTGCGTTTGCATACAGGCGCTTTGTGTGTGTGTGTGTGTGTTTGCATGTTGTCAACGCGTTTGTCAGGTATGAACAATCGTTTGCCTTCCCCGCGGCAGGACCTACCAATCACGGCCCTCCATCATCTCTCTTCATTACCTATTCATGAGTTTCTGTGTCTGCAGGGCTGTGATTGGCTCTTAATGAACAACTGACGGCAATATCACTCAGCCAGTGCTATGGCAACAAAATAAGTCAGTCAGTACAAAAGAATCACCAGTCAACCCCTGGTACCGGGACATTATTCAACTGGAGCACAGAGACAGCCGACCCCTGAGGGAGGTTGACATATTGGATACTGTCGACAGCATGGTACCTTGGATACGACTCTCATAATGTCTCAAATCTACTTGTGATCAACTGCACACATCTCGAAAAAGCTAATTACCTCGGATAATTACAGCCAGGCTAAAGGAGCACATGGAATTTGGAATATACCAATATGTTTTTTGTGTAAATTTATGCCTATGTCCTTTTTCTTTGTCAGGCTTGACTTAGGAATCTGTCAAACTGAGTGCAGACACACTGCCGGCCTCCAGGGGTTCATACGAGCTCATAAATCTATGAACTACGCCCTTTATCATTTTTCATATTATTGGGGAACCATCACTGGCTTCCATTGTTGACTCAGTCCTCTGCTGTCGCTTTATCAAAAGGGTTGTTAGCACTGGGATCATTACAGTGTGTGTAGCAGAGAACATACTTGTTTGAATTAATGCAAATAGTTTGCCTAGACACAATCTGGGTATGTTGCGTGGTTGTTGGTCTGTGGTTACAAAACCATCAAATCATCTGAAGGGCGTCCGACAGCTACCCTCGTTCACTGATTGTAATTGCACATATATGCAAATGGGGCAAACTCATCATAGAAGGTGACATGTGATTTGTAAACAAACCACTTGGCCATATTTCCTTGTTAACGTAACAACGGAACCAGCTTAATAAACACTTACACAACAAAGCAATTGCCCTATAATATAATGTATTGCTCTTAATGTAAATGATTTCCGTTATTAAATAATACTATTGTTGGCATTATAAATCTACAGTAGATTTCATGTAAAAGAAATAAAGTTATTTATTGTTCTGGGGAGATGTTAACTTTCTTACAAAGAAGTAGATTAGAAGATTATAACCAATGTAATATTTGCCTATTCAGCTTTAGCCTAGTTAAGCATTAAGATTGAAATCCATTGGAACCTGGTTCTGTCTGGTTCTATATGTAGTTAAAATATAACATTGTTTTTTTGTACCTAATAATTAGGAAGGTATGGTTTTCCAACCATCAATTATCTATCCCTCTTATCCTTTGAGGGTCACGAAGAGGAGCCAATCACAGCCCAAAAATACCACTTCTATATTTCCGAAAATTGCTTTAAATTTGTCTGAAATTAAAGTAAAGTAGAATAAAATAAATACATATTTCAGCAACTCCGCCATTATGGACAGTTTCAATTCTGATTCATCATTGTTTTCAACTGCTTCAATCATTTCTTTGACTTCATCTGCCGACCATTCCAAATTGAACTGCTTCAGTCCTGACTTCAGCCTCGGTCCTTCAGCCAGTGAACCATGTGAGTTTGAGGTTAGGATGAACCCAAAGACAGAAGAAGATGGACGATTCTATCAAGGTGCATTATCCCTGTAGCTGGGCATTGAGCTGGGTCCTGCCTTGGGTTACAACAGCCGTAGCTTTTGGTACAACCTTTCCACGTGCTCTTATAATGGCAAAACAGTTTTTAGTTTTGATTTGAAAGAATGAAGCAAACATTCGATTCCAGCAGATGTTTTTAATACATAGCTCAGTGTGTATTTTATAAAGCTTTTGTTTGTCTCCTGTCAAACTGTTGGAATTTTTTTTTTGTTTATGCTGCTGCAAGTTAAATGTAATTTTGTTCAATGTGCAGCATTGTAGTGATATAAATATGGTTTACCTAAATGCAGCTGCCCTTCCATCTGCTGTTGGCAGTAGAGCTTCTGCTTGTAGGCTAGAATATTAGCATGGGCATATTAAACTTTGATGCATATCCACACAGGACAGGCTTTATGATTCATATTAACAGAGACTTGATACAGGGAATGGATTTGCACAGGCAAAAAAAACACAAATTTGACTTTTAACTATATTTGGCCCAGTTTCCCTGGTTTGGCAGCTTAATGGTGAGGAAATACATTTCCAACCTGATTTGAGGACTTTGATCTAGATCACAACTTCCCCTGGTTGTTGAGTAGTAAGTCTGTTGATGAATGTCCTTAATTTTCTACAAGTGGGATATTTTCAAATACAAGTCTGTGAAGCAATTACGTACAAATATATTGTTCCTACCCTTTATTGTCCCATTGAGGAGAATTCAATCCATTGATTGATGGATCAAAGGCTTGAGCTCAATGCAAAGCAATGTTCGTACTTCACCGTAATCAGAGTTTCTTATGAGCTACTTTTTCAAGTGCAGCTGTCTGTCGCTCTTCCAAAGTGTTTTTGGAAATGACCTGAAAAACATGAGAATAACCAGGCGACTGTATGAATCACTGCTCCGAGATATCAAAAGCAAAAGACACTTTCTTCTGAGAGATTGAAGATACTGTGTTAGATATCACTGTGCAGCCCCCCCTCATGTTGAACAGCCATGATCCAATTTGAAAAAAAACATTCTAATGGTGACATGATTGGAAATGTCAACATTATACAGCCTCATTATAAAGGTCTTAACCTAATGTACTTCAGAACTAAGCAGTATTCAATATGTGATATCGTTATAATAGTAGATCATGCATTTCCCATGCAATAGCATTAGGCTAAAACTTTGATCTCATGCCGTGACCTTGTCCTTTGACTGATTCTATGAGATAATCTGTAATCAATAGGGCGACCCATCCTCACCAGTGTATTTTGCAAACTTAACAGGTTATCGCTGTAACAGATGAAAGATATGGATTTAAATTAAACGGGCTCGTTACTGACAAACGGGAATTGAATTCCAATTAGAAGCAAATTAACTGAGGCAACACATTTTTATTTTGACAGGTGTATCACATGTGTTATTTCTTTTAAACGAAGAAAGTCATGAAGCTGCTACTCGCTCAGAATCCTGAGTTTCACTTGCGGTGTATTTATGCCAGAAAACAATAAACCAGACATATTAAATGTAGTTAAACATACATATTAATTTAATTACTGTTATTAAAACTGACTAATTTACACATATTAACACCTCTTTTACAAGATTAATTAAGCGTCTAGTTGCACACTGTTTCTTCTAAATGAAGCGTTTCTATGCTGGGGATCAGAATCTTTCGCTCTTTTCACACAGGCACCTGCTGTACTCACACTCATCCAGCTGGAACAACATTCAATTATTAGGCTGGAAAACACAATAACGCACAAACCTAGTTAACACTCGGCCACTTTGCATTTGATAAATCGTTAGCACATGAATCGACATGGTGTAATTTCAACACTGTAACCATAGCACCACGAGCATGTGTGTAACTGCTGTGGCCCATTAGGATAATTGTTGGCATAAACTACACATGAAGTAATTTAACCGTGTCGAGTGGAATACCACTGATGTATGTGCTCATGTTTAACATTAGGATAAATGTGGCACATCATCTCATCCGCCATTTGTCAAGCATTTGAAAACCCACGTCTGTCGGGCTCCCCATCAGACATCCAGCAAAGTGACTCGTCACCGTGCTCTGTCATTTAGCACCAGATATATTTGCGTTTTACGTCTTAATTATTCATGTCTTTAATGTGTTCATTTGTTCTGACTGGGCTCAGCAGAAGAAGAAACCGGGAGGGAGTCTGACTGAGATTACCTCGGGGGTGTTTTATTCCAACATGGACTCGAATGCAGCTCGCACCCACTCACTCTGTCACCTGCACTCTATCTCTCCCGCCATACATGCTGCGCTGCATTAACATTCCGCGTGTCGTCGCCTGTCTTTGATTTACTCTGATTAAAGGAACCATTTATTTTTCCCGTCGCACCGTTATGCGAACGCTTTGATTACAGAGCTGCATCATCGCCGCTTTGATTAAAGCCGCAGTTCTCTTTTTTGCCAGCTTTTTTTGTTCGGAATGTGACGGCGCTTTCCAGCAGAACACCTCGACATCTGACGTATGTGTCGGAGTGACAGAGAGAGAGAGAGAGAGAGAGAGAGAGAGAGAGAGAGATAACTGAATTGCATGTTACCTGCGTTTACACAAACAACTGCTGTTAAAACTGTGATGTCAGACTGTCTGCGTGGACAGTAACAACTTTACGAGAGAGAGAGAGAGAGAGAGAGAGATTAAGTTTTTCCTGTGGCCAAAAACTCCTGGATGATCAATTCCTCCTCCAACATTCCTCCCTCTCTCCTTTCTCACCTCTCTCCGCCCGTCTCGCTGTTTCTTCCCACCATCTTACAAATTTCCTTTGCCTTTGAAACTTTCTTTTCCACTGTGCTCTTCTCCCTCTCAGCATTGTGAGGGAGAAGAATCTGCCTTTTACTAGTATTGCTATTATTATTATTATTATTCCTGCACCAGATCTCATCTGTTCTCTGATTTCTCTGCTCTTGTCTGTATTCTGTTCTCCTCTGCAGTGAAGCGATCGGTAGATTTTAAATCGCGGGGCGTTAAATTATTCCCTGGCAAAGACTCCGGCAACAAGTTTTCAATATGTGAGTTCACATCTTAATGTCACTTTGGCTAATGAACTAACGTGTGATGGCTTGGTTTGGCTTGGACTGCATTTGCATCTTGTTTTCATTTTTTGGCTTTTTATTAATTTTGTCTCTTTTAAAAGGCTGTTGCATCCGAACACTTTTCAACCATTGATATTTGATAATAAAGACAATTTTGCAGACACACAGTGAAAAAGTTTCTGGCTTCACATTAGAAATGGGAAACAAATTATACATAAACGTGTTGAAAGTGCCACAGCCTTTACAAGAGCCTGCTGCTGCTATTCTTGCCTACTTATTATGTGTGTTTTTGTTGTTGTTGGTTGTTTTGCATATGTGTTTTGGTCATGGTGTCTGGGTTTATGCATGCTCCTTCACGGCTTGGATATATCTATCCCCTGCTTGTTCTGATATGATTAATCACGGTTGGTTTTTGCTTGCTTTGGGCTTGTTCAAGGAATGTGAATCAGCCTTTGTGATATTGTTTACCCCCCCCCCCCCACCCCCACCCCCCTCCTCCTCCTTTCCTCTTCCTCTCTTCTCTTCATTTCGATTCGACTATAATGCACAGGTCACCGAGGGCATCGATGCAATCTTGTGTGTTTATCACCACATCTCTCCACCACAGACGCTAATGGTGGGATTATAAGAGTCCTTCGCTATTTAAAGCACTCTATTGTGGATTTATTATTCCAATCTTTATACACATTATTAAAATCGGTCCACACTAAATAGGTACTATATAAGCTCGCCCGTTACTTGACTGCTCTCCACATTTTCCCAAAACTTTTGCCAAAAATCTCAAGTTGTAGGAATAAAACCTTTTTGAAACCCCTTAATTAGCCCCCCCGAGGAGTAAGGGTGCTAATGGTTCATAAGTCATTTGACGTCCTGAGCACACGAACATTATTAAATTCCATTTTAAAGGCTTTTCAACACGCTGACATTGGGCGAACATGCACAAAAAGCATGAAAAAAATCTCTCCCCAGGAAAAGAGCAGCACCATTGTAAGTGAGATTTCCCTCATTGAAGCTGTCAGCCGCCTGATATAACCTCACATTAGATTTATTTTGCGTCTAATTAGCTCTTTAATTCCTTCTCACTCCTTTGTCTCTTTATTGCACCTCTGCTTCTCGCCTTTTCTCTTTCACACTCGTACACGCACATAATACCTCACACATTACACTCACTCAGCGAGGTCAGTTGTTTGTGTGCTGCAGATAATGGTGATTGCATTTGTGTAATTTTCTTTAATTACACGGCACAAACTTTCACAGACAGTTGTATACACTTATAAATTCTAAACGTCTATATATAGACATATATAAGCACCTAGAAGAAGGAAAAACAAACACACAACACATATGCATCTATACAAGTATAAACACAAAAGAAACACCCACATTTGCACGTGTTTCGACTCTGCTGCTTCTCCGTCTTGTGAATCAGTTTGCATGCTCGTTCTTACTTTACATTTGTGATTTGTTTTGAACTTTGTGTTTGTGTGAGCATTTGCCTGTGTGTGAATCTCTTAAATACTGTAAGAGCCGATGGAAAAGTGATGAGCTGAGCGCAGACACACGCTGTGCTGCAGATTCATCAGGTTTCACCCGACAGGTTGCACAGTCAAGGTTGATGTTTGATTTTGCAGATGTATGAGTTTGTCAGTTATTAGCCGATATGCTCCAGTGTCTCCTCCACTGTGTGGCTGGTTTAGCTCCTCAGTGGAGTGTGTCCACGTTATACACATGTCTCAGTCTCTCTATGTTCATATGTGTGGGGACGTGTTTGTGCGTTTGTGTGTTTGTGTGTTCATACGACTCGTACTGTAACCAGTCCCTCTGTCGGGGTGTGAATAGTCCAGATGGTCAAATTAGCCGCTCCAACAAAGCAACAAACTATCTACTCCAGCAAATACACACACGGACAAACACACACGGAGCACCTGCTGCGTTTGCTGATACAGACTAAACATGTACATGCGTGTTGGTCCGACAGCTCAGGCAGCCCGGGTGGGGGGTGTGGGGGGGATGGAAGCAGAATAATCACTCAGCTTGAGTCTGCAGCACCTTATTGAATTCTCTGGCATCAGCGTTTCTGTTTGAAACAAAGATAACGTTTAACTTTTTATGTATTAGTTTTCACAAAAACAATTGTTTTGCAGCAACTGCCCCAAAAAGACATGGGGATAAAAAAAAATAATACAAAAATGATCAGGTAATATAAACAATTAAATTAAAAAATAAGTTTACAAAAAATAAAGGCTCAACATTCCCATTATGAAAACACATATAAATTGTATGACAGTATTTTATTTGGGTAAATAGCCCCCGTTGAATACCATTCCCTTAAACATAGTACAGTGTTTTTCTCCGTCAAGATCCATAAATCAACAACAATATTGCAGTGTTAAGGAATTGTATCTGTAGAAATATATATATATATCTGGATCTGCCCCCTTTTCTGCAAAAAGCATTAAATTGAATATTGCCCCATGCCCTGTACCTCCACTCTGTTTGGTTGGAATCTGTTTTGTGGGTTTTGTCATTAAATTGTCGTCTTTGGAACGATGCAGTGAAAGTTGTTCAGATGAGATGAGCGTTGACTTGTTATTACAGCAGCAAAAAACTGTCGACATCAGAGACGACATCAGAGACGACATCAGAGACGACAACGTGACGATGACTTTCAACTGATCGGCTGAAACTATGTTCAAAACAACAACAAAAATGAGTCCTGACGTGATCGTATTCACATTTAATCGTACCAATCAAATAAGTAATCGCCAGACAGACGGCACAGCCATAGCTGGCGAGGTGCTGCCTTCAAAACAAGCTGAATGGAATACTACACCAAAGTGCATGATTAGCGGTAGTTCACCCCTCATCTGAATATCAGTCAATGCGTTTTAAAAATCAAAATACCCCACGGGGTGTTTTGTTCGCTGTGTATCTGAAGTAAATTAGCGCAGCAAGACAGTTTCTCCCTCTAGTGATATTCGACTGACACCAGAAATTAGGGAAAGGATGAACAACTAGAAAAACACACTCAGGAATCCTCAGAGTGGCCTAATTTCACTTCCATTGGAGGGAATGAAAGATGAGAGGAGCTCAAGGATTGTTTAAATAACTCTACTCTCACCCCGATCTCATTAACAAATACAAGGGATCCTATCATGCGAGGCCCGAAAATGTTGTTAAAAAATAGGTCGTGGTTGTGCCGCGGCTCATTAGGATACGATGTTGCCACCGATGCTTTACCTTCGTGCCAGCAAGAAACATCTCTGTGGCCCACGATGGATCCTCCTCCGAAAACAGCACAATAACAACACAAAAAAAACCCTGCTTAAATCTATATTGACTTTTGAAATGGGAAAAAGTTTTTAAAAATGGAAAGCTTTTAAATTGGAAAGGAGTTTTTCGTGCTATGCATTCTTCCACATACCTGACAGCTATGTGCGTTTTTTTTGGGGGGGGCTTTCTCTGAGTAGAGTTGAGGCTTTTTTTGCCGTTTTCTCTCCGCGCTCATCCACATCCACACTGACACACACTGTCCGTTGCTCAAAGTCAACCCGGCAGCTGTGTTTCTCGAAAGTTTCATAAGTTGCTCAAGAGAGAGACAGAAGAGACTTGGGAAAGAAGCGGTATGGGTTTTTATGAAAATAGAATATTTTATAGTGCAGTGTGTTATAAGGGAAGCCAATGAAAATGTAGCTGTGGGGGATCTTTGTTGGGAAAAAGGAGGCAGGGGTTGAGCCAACCGAAAGAAAGTAGGAAAAAGACAGAAACAACAAAAAACAAATGCAAAGACAAAGAAAGAATAGAATAAGAAAATAGGAATATAAGCAACCTTCACGTTCTGTGAATAAGAGCGTTGCAATTAAAGACAGAACGAGACAGAGTAGATCCCGTTTGTTATGACGCGGCACTGCTCTGTCTCTGTCCTGCCACCGTGATGTCTGGAGTGTTACCGTCAAGATTAGCTCTCCGTGAGAATCAAGATCAAATCTGCATCGTCCCCGTCCAGACCCGCCTGTCCCTCCGTCTCCTGGTCCGTCTCAGCTGTTTCTCCCTCCACCTGTTTCCTGCCGCTTCTAAAGTGATTAGGTGACAAGGCAGGCAGGCTTCCAAGAGTGAAACTAGAAGTAGAGACGGGGAAGAGTGACGGACAGAGATGGTTTTAGATTCAAGCCAAGTTGCATTGAAGTTGATGTTATTTAGCCAGAGGGGCTTTCACCTTGGCTACTTAATTACCAAACATATGTATTTATAGGAACAAGTTGTTGTCTTTGTCTTTATGAACATATGAAACATGGAGAGTAAAGTATAATTTCATTTCTGTCTTTTCCACGGAAGGTTTTCTTGTTTTGCCTCCTCCTGTCCTGTGCCTTATTCTAACCTGTCCCCCCCCCCCCCCTGTCCGTGTCTCTCTGTGTAGTAAATGAAGGCGGTGTGAAACAGGCGTCCAACTCCTGCCCTGACCCAGGAGAACCGGAGAACGGGAAACGCCATGGCAGCGACTTCAGGTGCGATTCACACTCACAAACATGACACGATTGCTCTCAGAGATAGAGGTGCACACGGCTTTCACCTGCACATGTGGGAGTGCATGTTTTACAGATCTGTGAATGGAGCTCTGCTGGTTATTCCCAGACTAACGGTTTGTGATTCAGGCTACGTCCATGCACATCAGCCCTGGCATCCACACTACTCCGGAGATTTAGATAGTTTGCAAACGCCGCTGGCCCCGATTTAGTTTGAAAACTCAACCGCATACAATTTGTTCTTGATGGGCGGAAATGGGGATGATAATGACGTGTAGAGATCGGACAGGAAACATCCTAACTGTCATTTAAATCTCCTCTTAATACATTTTCAGCTTTTACAAATGTTTGACATATTGTGCCGTGTATAACTTGATTTAAATTCCCTCTGCCTGATGAGTCGATTGAGCTTGTTCTGATTGCTGGTCTTGTCATTTCCATGTTTTCTTTCCGTTATATAAATAAAATCTGTTGTTAATATATATGCATATTCCTTTTTTCTTCTTCTGGATGTCTCACTCCATGAGTAGCCTTACCAGTGAGGTGCACTTCACTTGCGGAGAAGACTACGTTCTCCAGGGCAGTAAAACGATCAGCTGTCAGAGAGTGGCTGAAGTCTTCGCAGCCTGGAGTGACCACAGACCCGTCTGTAAAGGTAAGAGACTGCTCTCAACGCCCATACAAGCTACAGACACCACACAAACACACCCTGCCAAGATCCTCAAGTGACACAAACACACACAGGTACAGAGGGAGGAAGATGCTACGGTCACAAACACGGAGCGACTGTGAGAAACAGTGAAGCTGAGTCCATGCATCCTGCTGCTAAATGATGCCAGTGTTGCCTGGGCCTTTTTTCAGACTGAGCTTTTGATGATCAGGGCTGTATTTATGTGGAAGAAAATCCAAATTCTGCTTCAAACCTCTGGCTATAAAAATTATGAAAAACAAAACTCCATAATCCGGTGATTGTGGTGCAGCGCCTCACTAACACGCAGCAGTCGTCTGCTTTATTCAGCGGAGCTATGAAAGAGAATGTTACAACTGAAGCTAAAAATGTCGAGCGAGCACCGGGTCGGACGTAAGACGTTTTAAAACAGTTTTAAAAATGACTTTGTGTTTGTGATGTGCCCTGTGAGTTCCCCCCACTTCTCTAAGTGCGTTAATAATTAGTACGTTTCAGACATCGTCCTTCTTTAGCTTTACAGACTGGTTTCACTTTCACATCTGCCACTGCTGTAGTCTCAGACTTACAGCACACACACAAACACACACACACACACACACACAAACACGCACACACCGACCCGAACACACATGCACACGCAGAAGGACTGAGATAGAGAGAGAGGGCGTCTGTCATGTTAAATGCCAGAGTCGTTTGTCATGTCTCCCTTCACTAGGCTTCAGACTATGGCTGGAGACACATACTTTAACATAAAAAGCATTACTCTTTGTCCGTCTGTGTGTGAGAGTGTGTGAGTGTGAGAGAGGGCAGAGGAATCAGGGAGGCAGAGGAAGGAGGCAGGGAAAAGCTGAAAAAGATCACACCTACACTTTCTGTTGAAATTATAGCTTCTCCCAGAGAAAAACTGTGAAAATCCATCACAGCACATTAGCACATGAACACCAGCTCAACTTTGGAACACGTGAGTAATGCAATGTTTTAGTGAAAATTAATTTACAGTGTTTGGAACATAACTCAGAGACGGAGCTCTCAATTAAACCGTTTCAACCTCAGTGTTTTAATGCTTACTGTAGGAGGAACATTCAGGAAAAGGTTGATTCCACCCAAACGTGATCTGATGCTTTTTACAGTCTGCGTTTCCATCAGCTCTCGTCCACTGTGAGGGTCAAAGTTCAAGTCCATCTCCCAAGAAGCATCCTGGGAGTCCTCAGGGACTTGACATGCTGCTCAGGGTTAATGTTCATCAGCCGAGGGTCCCGCTCTCCTGCCCCGTGTTTAGAAGACACTGGGAGGAAACCGGTGTTGCCAGGACAGCGCTTAACCTCGTAAGCAGGAAGGACACAACCTGGCCAATACAATTAGGACATGAGTGTCTCGTTTGAGCCCTGATTGGTCCCTGCCAATCAGCCTTATTATCCAACTCATTATTAGAGCTATTATAGCGCTGATAACTTTTGATTGGCTCTTTAAGATTGTCCCTGGCTCTCAGATGTTCATCATCACTAAATACTTCATAACGAGCAATTAAATATAGCCATTGACATTAAGCCAATCAAGTCTTGCATTCACCTGCATGTGTCATCGCCAAGAGCTGATTTCTAATGATATTACATCCACTGATGTTGTCCCCCGGAGCAGCAATTGGTTGAAAAGAATGACCTCTATATCTGAAAAATAGTGTCATTAGTCCCCAGTGAGTAGGAAGTAGGAGGGAAAACGTGTGTGGGCGACTTTCTCACAGCCATCATGAAGTATGAGTCATAGGTGAGCAGTGTTAAACTCGTTTGAACTTAAAAAAGACTGAAAACGACTTCTCCCATCAACCTTATAATAAAGTCCTGACCCCGTTCGGACCTGGTGTTAATATCCGTCCTGGGTGATCTGATCACTCGGACGATTCTCATTGGCCATCACACGTCGATTGATACTTTACTTAGATTGGCTTAAATTGGTAGAATCTTTCTTCATAGCTGAGCAGAGCATTCAGTCTGTCTCCCACTAAAAACCACTGTCTTTGGACACATCTGTAATCTCAAACTGGGTAGAAACAACATCATTTGGTCTCCGCGAACACAAATGTCAGTGGAGATATTTTTTTGCTTCAATAACCAGGAAGTGAGATCTGATAACAAGTGGTCACAGGTTAAACATTCAGGGAGCATTTTATTACCAGGTGTGAACAGACGAACTTTACACTGACCCCTTGTGATCGGTTCTCTCAGGGCCACTGTGGCTGAGGGGTAGAGTGGTCGTCCTCCAACCTGAAGGTCGGCAGTTCGATCCCAAGTCTGACCCATCTGCATGCCGAAGTGTCCTTGGGCAAGATGCTAAACCCTGAATGGCCCCCCATAGAATAACAAAGTGATGCGAATAGATGCACTGTATGAATGTGTGTGTGAATGGGTGAATGTAAAGTACTTTGAGTGGTCATCAAGACTAGAAAAGTGCTATATAAATACAAAACCATTTACCATGTTGATATCAGGCTATTTTCATTCTAAGCATTTCAGAATAAGAGGTCTAGATAACCAATTATAAACTGAGTTTTTGCTATGATGTGCTGAAACGCAATCTGTAGGAACAATTAGTCATATTCAATGTTCAAACTTTATGACTTAAAGCCCAAACTGTATGATGTTTAACCATGAGACTAATGAATGTACATGGTCTATCAAATACAATCATATTTTTGAAAAAGAAAACACAACTTCTGTTAACTACTCATGCAGGTATTGCTCTGTGTCATTGTTATTCAGTGTATCACTGTTTTCCTTTGGTGAAACAGAAACACCTGCATCTCCCCCCCCAAAAAAATCCCATAAATCCCACAACAACCGTGTGGAGGTTGTTTGAAGGACAAGACACACGTGACACTGGATTCATGTTTCTGACAAACAATGCTGAGACTTTATTTGAGCTCTATGCTGGAGTCACTCCAAATATAAAAAAAATGAAATTGAAAGGAAAAACATTGCAAATATACATTTAAAGCTGGGAAGTGGTTGCTTTGGTGGCAGTGGCTCAGCTGAAACACAGAGTACAGAGACTACTCCTCTATTTTTAAACCTAGTCACAAAATCCAGTTTTTCTCTTAGGGATAAAAAGCCAATATTGAAATACTGAAAAAGGAAAATACCCCAGAGGCAGGAGAGAAGGGCCAGTCTGATGCTAATAGGCTGTGAGTAGAATCAACTTTGCTCTTGGTCTGTGGATCCTATCATTAATTATAAGTTTCATTTTTCTACCAGTCAGCAAGCAGGATCTAATATTATCAGCATGTAGGCATCCGATCGAGATGTGCAGAGATTTTCTGATACGTCAGGCTCCATAACACAGAATGAAAGTTCGTGTGCGATCCATGCATATTCGCACTTTAACTCAAAAGTGGTGCTTGGCAAACACAGCACATTCTCAAAGGGGGAGCTGGAGCAGGCTTTCATTGTTAGTGGGGGGGCGGTGGACTCGGCAGGCGGTGGCGACGGTGGGCTTCAGTCATGGCCACTCATCTCATCTTCTGAATAAGCTGTTTCTGGCCTCGAAGAAAGAACAATGATTACAGAAATGCTTCCAAAACCTCATTAGATTCTATAATTTGAATACACAAACACATTGACTGTCCAGTTCATGCAAAATTCTGAGGGACGCGTCCGTCAGTTAAGCCACATTAAGTTGTAGGACCACAAAAGATCTCAGGTTGTACTTTATTACTGCTCATGGAAGGGTTTTCAAATACAACCTATGAGGCTTTCCAATAGAAAAACACAAAAGGCTGAGTGCCTATTTTTTTTTATGTTTGAAGAGGTGGAGTGAGCTGGTGGAAATGCCAGTGTAATTTAATTCCAGAATGTGTAGGCCAACACACACAAAAAGTGCTGAATCTGCACAAACACAAAGTGATCCGCTCCGTCCACTTTGGCACCAGCCTGCTTAGTTAGGACCATGAAATTACCCAAACAGAGAAAAAAGTGTGCACTTGATCCCAGTGAAAATAAATAACATTTTTGGAAGGAGTTCAACAGGTAAACCAGAGCGGAGGAGCTTAGAAGCCATGACAGTGTGTGATTACTACATTTGATCTTCAGTGAGAGCACGCGGTGTTCTCTCAAGTACAGTGTCCTTATTTAGCCCACTTAGTTTCATCCTGTTGAACCAAAGTGGAAGGAGACGCAGGCTGTTTCCCGGCTGAACACAATTCAGATTTGACCTTTACATCCAGACCAGCCAATAGCTAAATAGGAAACTCATGAATAACATTGAGAGAGGCAATCTGTCAGGAAGCATCAAGCCAGCCGACTTATTAAAGGGTCACTTCTGTCAAAACACTTAAACACAGCTAAATTTGTCTTTTTGAACATCAGTGGGAAAATTACCAGACGTAACTGGAGGATTTGGCCTTTTTTTATAAGAACAGCAGAGCAATAGAAAGAGAGAGAGATACTTAAAAATGAATGTCAGGGAGAGTGACAGAGTGGTAATCGCTTCCCTGTACATTAAAAGGATTAAACAACTTTATAATATTAAACAACAAAATAAAACGACAGTGTCCTTCTATGCACTTCCACTAGCACTGAGACGCACACAAACACACACACACACACACACATTCACAACACACACTGAGAGAGAGAGCCCATGTGGCACCTTGATTAATGGACAGATGGCAAGGCCACTGAGCCAACTCTCTGTCTCTCTCTCTCTGTCTCGTTCTCTGTCTCTCTCTCTGTCTCTCTCCATCTCTCTCTCTCTCTCTCTCTCTTTCTCTCTTTCTCTCTCTATTCGGGTGCATGTCTGTGTGTGTGTGTGTGTGTGTGTGAACTCCAGTTCAGTTCATCTGAGGGTGTGATGTGTCAGCCTGATGCACACACACTCACTAACAAACAAAGACACACGTGTTGATTTAAAAAAAATAAGTGAATAATGAGAAAGATTGGACAGGAACTTGACCCTCAATGACTGTCTCTCAACATTTGATTGTGTTTGTGTGTGTGTGTGTGTGTGTGTGTGTGTGTGTCTGTGTCTGTGTGTGAATGTGCAGGGGGTGTGTGTGTGTGTGTGTGTGTGTTTGTACCCATTAAAGCTCTAACCAGAGCGAGGGCCATCAGAACGCTGTGTGCCAGCTTAATGATGTCATCAATCATCCTCTTCGTCCATTGGTCAATCTGTCTGCTCCTGCAGGCAGCCTCTTAAAACAGCCTGTTCGGACTTCCTGCAGAACCAAATCAAAAACATGATCTAAGCCTCAGGGCGATCATATTAACTTCAGATAAAGTTTTCACCCAAGATATTACAGATTTGTTTATTTTTCACAAATTTAGATTTTTCATGCAAAGTCAAATTTGCTGGTCTTATTCATACCATGAATTTATAACCCACACATGGAGGAACCTGTGATTAAAAGACACTTTCTATCAATATGAGGATTTGAGGATTTTATTTTAATTTACTTGTCAAATTGGTTAGACACCATTATTTTAAAAGTTACTTTAAAGAGAACTTTCCCATTATGAGGAGTATTCTTCCTTTTATAATTCATTTTAACGAAGAAGTTTCTTTAACAGAGAAATAACCTTCTTGAGCGCTTAACCATTCTTTAATAACCACACTGTTCTTCGCTCGTGGGCCTTTTGGGATGTAGTTGTAGATTATACACAGTGACACAACCATCTTTCAGACATGCACTGATAATCTCCTGACATTCAGACTTTGTGCAGAGCTTCACCGGCCGGCCTCCTATTTAAAACTCTGAGCAATGTCTGAATGATCTCATGTGAGAAAACAGCAGGAGATGCTCCACAGGACTCATTGTAAGTGAGTGTGTGTGTTTGTGCGTGTGTGTGTGTGTTGATGATGTTTCTAACACGTGACATAGGGGGAGAAAAAAATAACAAAAACCCAATATAAACAACTCAGGATGACAAAGTGGTGTAATTCACGTAGAAGACAACAACAGAGGGGTCGCTGTCGATTTGAACGTGCAGTAAACTAATTATGTGATCTCCACACCAGAATTTGTACGTTAGCTCCTGAATGCTGCGCCACCTCACCTGAACCCTCAAGTGTCCAAATGTGAAATACAAACTCAGGATACGTCCTCTGGATTCATGTCTAGAAATGGTTATAGTATTTTATAATCTACTTTGCTAGATACAAGTTAAACAACTCAAAACCATTGGAATGGAATAGATAGTTGAATACATTTTGATATCATGCAGAGTAGGCATCAGTTCCAAGAAAAACATTGCTGCTCCAGTTTCCAAGCCCATAAAACACGTATGACTCCATTGTTTTTTCCCTATTGTGTGTTATCCACCAAACCAGACAGTTCACATCATGGTCTCAGTCTGGTTGGGGACATGTAGTGGCTAACTGTCCTCGGTATGCTTCAGCAGCCACGACTGTACGGATGAGTGACCGTGAGCCTTCCGCGGGAGGGTGGCTGGCTCACTAACCACAAAGGCCGTCCTGCTGAGGAGGCAACAGCAGAGTTATGGACTCTGCGTCTCGGGCAGATATCAGATTGAAGGAGACACTTATGAGTTTACGCTATGCTAGAGCGGAGAACCGAGTCCAAACACAGTGGAGCCGAAACAGCGATAAAAATTCATGCTCGAAAACATTTCTCAAAGAAACCTTCCCCGTACTTATGGGGCGTGTCAGTTATGCTCTGGAGCCATAAAACAAAACTTTGGAGAACAGCGAGCAAGGGCATTGGAGCTGCAGCTACAGGATTTGGCAAAGTGATCCTTGCCTGGAACATCATTTAATTTTGGGCCGCCTCCCAATGGTTTATGTGGGTAAGCGTGTTTGAGTGAATGCGATAGAGAGAAAGTGCGGATCCTGAGGGAATCGAGTTGATCGGAATATATAAAACTCCAAAGAGGGTATGTTGTCACACACATACACACACACACACACACACACACACACTCACACACTATCTCTCTCTCTCTCTCTCTCTGTAGCCCCGGCCTAAAGCGTTCAACTTAATCTTGCTCATGATTCCAACAATATGCTTTTAGTACCAGATAGACCTCATCAAGCTTTTTTAATTTAATCTCGTATTCATTATCACCTCAATCATTAGTGTGGCCTGCTTTTGGCTCGGAGCCCTCTTTACTGTGCCAGTGTAAATAACGATGAGGAGGAGACACAGTGTTACACAGAGTGACAGACGGGCTGTCGGAGAGCGGGAGACAATCGTGATGGAAAGATAAGTTGCATCGCAAGTAAATCTGCACACTGTCTTCTTACCCCTCGATAGTGTGTGAATCAGGCAAGGTGCGACACTCCTGCCGTCTTGTGGCCCGGTCAAAATGGATGTGATCCTAAAGTGGCCCAATTGTAAAATATGTTGAGTTTTTTTGTTTTGGCAAACACGCGGTGCTCTAGGAGAGATGCAATCCGGAATTTGGACCTAATGTGGCCCATGTGGTAAAAGGAGAATATGGCTGAAATTGCACAAAACAAATTCAGGCTACCTTTGGCACCTTTTGGTTGATGTGGGATATGGCAAAGGCTCACTCGTCGCCCAGATCTGGCAAACAGGAGCAGCCATCCTTCCATGCAGGATGTGTGCCGGATGACACTGTTTGGTGTTGGCCGAATCGCAGCCAAAACAATTGTGAGATGAATGATTTTCATGCCTTTGTGTCAAACCTACAGGGGATTATGACCAAGCTCTATACAGCTCTTTCTCTCACGGGTTTATTTATTTATTTATTTACTTGGCCGGCCAACTCTGTTGTCTCCGACCACACAGGAAACAGCCTTTTTTTTTTTTGGCAAAAGGCTCTGACTACCTGCCCAGAGCAAGATGGCTGAAAAGAAAGAAGTTATCGACTAGCTTGTGAACCTAGAGCGAAGCATTTAGCAACTAAAGACCCATGAGGCATCGACGGAGACAGAAACAGAGCTCAAAGAAGCATTAAAAGATTGACTCAAGGTACATTGAGGCAACCAGACACATGACTGCAAATTAATGTTAATTACTGTGTGTCTGTGAGATGTAGTAAATGAGTCATTGTTTGACGACAGCATATTCATCATGGCTTCTTTATGGGATGATAATGTTTTAACGTTATTCATGGAGATTGTTGCTTGTTGAACTGTCATCAATGACACAAATATTAAATTAACGATGATTTAGGTACCGGCAGTGAAATGTCACGAGAGCTTTAAAAGTGGAATTTTGCAATTATGCAGAGACATGTCGTGTTATAATAAAGATTAGAATTTGTAATAAATGGATCTAAGAATAAAAAGTACAAAGGAGAGAGAGAAAGAGTGAGATGTGAATCATGAACTACAGACAATGGCTGACAGAGGCACAGAGGGCCGGTGGGACTGAGAGGCGCTGAGAGAGAAAGATGGAGCGAGAGACGGACGGACGCGGCCCGAGAGACGGATGGAGTTTAATATAAATTATGGGATGTTAGCTCCTCCGGTAATTCTGGTGATAACTCTCCCCGCACTATCGCTATAGCAACACCGATGCCCGTGCTGCTGTTGGCGCGGCGATGGGGCCGGCCATTCGTTCAGGGCACGCTGATTGAGCTGTCAACGTACACACACACACACACAGACACACACACACACACACACACACGCTGTTGCCAAGATGATGCACACACGCTCTTTTTGAGACATGCAGATAAATCACTACTCATGTGCAACTCAAGCACACACACACACACACACTTCCTCTTTGTGTATCTATCCTTGTATGAATTGCAGTGAGTTTAACACAAGAGAAGGTCATTGGAAGATGTATTAAAAATTTGAGATGCAGGAATCAAATATGTTCAGTCAACGGGGGGCAGGGAAACACAGCCAGAGGAGACATACTGTGTCCCTAAGGTGTCTTGTTCTGACACTTTCTCACAGCACCTTACAGATATGCCCCATTATGCACACAACGAAACACACAAACATTGTTCTCTTACTTGTCCCTTACCTTTATTCTGACCGTGTGTGTGTGTGTGACAGGTGGTGCATGTATTTCTAGGAATATGTTTGGATGCACAATCCCTCCTGTCCTCTTGTGTATTTGCACACATGACACTGATAATGGCGCGCGTGTGCAAGCGTGTTTGTGTCTTCATCATGCGGTGCATGTCGCTCTGTGTGTGACTGAATGTGCACGTTGCGTGAAACGGCGCCATGTAAGCGTTCATGCTCATGTGCTTGTGTGTTTGTGTGTGTTAACTGTACGTGTTCCTTGGTCCTGCCACTGAACAAACTAATTAAGGAACAAACGCTGCCTCAAATCAACCAGAAAATTACCTCCCGACTCTTAGCAGGACGACCCAAGGACAGACGAGCAGGTTTCTCTATCACATCCAGTCAGTGCACACGGCCTAATAAAGGCTTAGTTGGTTTATCGAACAACTAGCATGTGTCGTTTTCAACACCCTGCTGAGTGTAATTTCAGTATTAGTGTTTGACTTTCCAGCACAAGTGTTGACATACAGTGTTATTCTCCGGTGGTTTCCCGTAGAGAATCTCCACTCTAAACATATTGTCGTACATGCAGACACTTGTTCTCTAACCCTGCTGCGGTACTAAGCCGCCAGAAATCATGAGATATGCAAGTTCACAAACAGAAGGGCAAATCTCTGAAGAGTAACCTCGGGAGCAGGGCCACGCCTCCACCACACCTCCAATCACCTGTCAAACCTATATGGTCAACCCATCCCACTCCGTTTGTCTCAGTTTCTTATAATCACCGCCACACACACACACACACACACACACACACACACACACACACACACACACACACACACACACACACACGCACACACTATCTCTCTCACTCTATAGCCCAGGACTTTTCCTTTTTCTGCGTCGAAGATATGCCGCAGGTTCGCACAAGGCTGAGCATTAATAGTTGTGCTAAGGTGTGTGTGGTGTGTGTGTGTTTGAGTCGCGCAACAATTACGCCGCAGAAAAGCTAGTGGCGTTGTAGTTTATATGCTGGTGTTGAGTGTATATGGTTTCTTATCCCGATGATGCATGAGATGGAACAGCCACGCTCAGTCTCTTTCTGCCCTGACAACAGTGCCACCTACCAGATAATCTCAACGTCCATTCAGTTCTCCTGAACATCCCCTTTATCAATTTCCGTTCAAACCTTTGACTCAGTTGGGATGTGGTTCATACACTGCAATAGAATAGCAGATGTATGTCTGCTAAGCTTCAGAGTTTTGCCCTTTTAAAACACAAGTGTCAACATTTCATAACTTGTATTTCCTACGGACGTGCACCAGTGTACGGATCATGAATTACAAGGTTTCTAACCTGGTGAACAAACTGATGCAGTGGAAGAAAGGTGACGAATTCGAAACTCTGAAAGTTTGTTGAAGAGAAAAGTTCAGCAAGGATTCAAGTCCTAGTTTCAGACATACAAAACCTATTTTACCAGATATTTACCTTTCAATGTCCAGCTTAAGCTTTTTTCCCCCAGTTATTCAACATGATATTTATACCATAGTTTGGATTGTTGTACTTCTTGTAAAGATAGAATGTAATTATTACCCAGCCGGTCGACAGAACTTGACTTTCGATAGATTCTGAGAGTAAATTGCTGTTGAGCGTCTTTATCAGTCAATGCTGTAACTCAGGCTAATCCTGTGGTATTTCAAAGCCAATAGCTTCCAATTAAGTACTTCTGTCCAGGGGGATGTTGCTGACAGTATCAATATCATATATCTGACCTTCTGTTCCTCTTCTCCTCTGCTCCTCTCTTATTTTCTCGTTGTTTTGCAGCTCTCAGCCTCACTTAAGTGTCACAGTTAATTGTCGCGCTGTGACTCGACTGAGCACAATTGCTGTTGCTAATGCTTCCGCTAATTCCACAGTCGCTTTCCCAACAATGACCTGATTTCTTCTCTCCGTTCACAGTGAAGACGTGCGGCAGCAATCTTCAAGGGCCTTCAGGAACATTTACGTCTCCCAACTTCCCGATTCAATACGAGAGCAACGCGCAGTGTGTGTGGATAATCACCGCCTCGAATCCCAACAAGGTAAATCTCATCCTCTCTCCCTGTCGTCTCCGTCTGTCAAACAAACTCAAATAGAAAATTGTTTGGAATTTAAATGCAATATGAACATTTAAACCATTTATTAACTGAAAGCAGCCCGTCATCAAGTTGCACTCTGCAGAGATACAAAGGCGGAATTCAAAGAAGTAGGGAGTGAAGGTAAACTTCCTGAGAGAGCTCCCACAGTTTGCTCCCTGAAATTTCATGCATTGAATCTATTTGAATTGATACAATACAGAACTTGTTCACAGAGCCAATTCGGCCACATTTTTACATCACTAAAAATGTGTTCAGTGTCGGATCCTACCGCAAATGATATGCTAGTCAGGGCACATCAGCATCTAATTCTACGTGATTGGTTAATCCCGTCCGAGGAGCAGAACGATAGGCTGGAGGTCAGTCAGACGGCTGCGATTGGTCGCTTCACGTCCCAGGAGAGATCTGATTGGTATTCAGGAGACGCATCCTTATTCCTCTCAGGGTCACCGTGGTGACCGCTCTGTCGTCAATGGCAACACCTGCGTCAGCACCGCAGGAGCTCACATGCACATATGAGCAGAGTTGCATTGCACACAGCAGCCATTCACACACGGACTGCTGAAATGCACACCGGGGCTGTTTTTCTTATCCAGACACACACACTCACACACACACACAAACACACAAACACACACACTGACTTTAACCACTTGACTAACCCTAACCCTTACTCTAACCTTACAAAAACGTCTTCAACTTAAATTTGATGAAATATGTCTATGGCGACTTGCTCTTTGTCCCCATAAGGAAAACTGGTCCCCATAACGTAACTGCGTCAACAGAAATAGGTCCCCACAGTGCTAGCTGGACCACAATTCTCTCTGTCAATCCCCAAGGCCTCAGGTTTGTGGCCTGGAGCAATACATTCTCCTTTGAAGGCTACATTGTGTATGTGACTGCTGAAGGCTGCAGTGCTAATGTCCGTATGCTCTCTCTGGTGTGTGTGTCTGTGTCAGTGTGTGTGTTTGTGTGTGTGTGTGTGTGTGTGTGCATTCATGCGTGATGTGTGTCATAATTTGAAAATGAATGTGCCTGTATTATGAATGATTATGGATCCAAACACGTTGTAAATGACGACCAGATCAAGTCGTTTTTTCATGCCTTACAGACACCTTATTATATATTGTAATGTTTGGTACTTTATCGCGTACGTCATGCACCACTGAATCGCACTGGATCACTTCCATGTATTTTATCAATACATCACATATACGTACAACAATGCACCGGTCTGAATTATGTACATGTCATGAACACTACTGCATGGCCCAGTCATGGCACTACATCAAACCAGAGTTCTTCATGGGTCGCTGAATCTGTACCTGACCTGAAGTGTGCGAACAGCTATTTAGAATCACATGGTTGGCTCTGCTAAGGAGGTTATGTTTCTACTACTGTGCATTGTTTTTGCTTGTTTTTTTGTTAGCAAGATTACACCAAAGCAACGGAAAGGATTTCAATTATTTTGTCCCGGGATGCGGTATGGGTCGGGGAAAGACCTTTGAGTGTTGTGGGGTTCGGTCAAAAATAGTCAGGGATATTTGTGTTACATAGATATCAACAACAGAACTGAGTTGGAATGGCCTGCACTACGTTAACATATCTACAAACAAATCTGAAGTGCATATTAAAAAAACATATGAGCATTAAAACTCAAAAATCCAATTTATAGAAACCTTGAATGACATCGGTGTGGAAGCTTACTCATATAACACTCCCTTCAAAGAGCCAGATGAAGACACAAAGCAAGAGAAAAGGATGAACATGACAAAAAAGTGACAAATCCTTTCATTTGACTAAACCATCTCCCATCATCTCTCCACTGTCTTGGCAAGTTGTTGTGCTCATGCAGGACACCTGTGAAGAGGCACATGTGGGAGCATTCATAAGAGCTTAATCTTAAAGAAAATCAACCTCAATATGTAAAGCTTCATCTCGCTCATGGATTAGCATCTTTGCTACAGTCGGACTTGTCTCGTTGCCATCAGATGAGTGTCACTGCTCGCTGGTAGATTAAACACCAAGATGCTTTTACGCCTGTGACGACAAGGGCATTAATCAATCAATCCGAAATGTAGCGTCTTATGAGTTTTGTTAAGGCCAAATTTACTAAATCGTCAAGATGTATGTGTTAATGGAGGAAAATTACTAGAGTCAAATTTTTAGTTTCTTCGTGAAGAGCTTGATCAAAGTGAATACCATATATTTCAGTAGATACCCGGCACTCAGTAGGAGGCATGTCTCCACCAAAGCTGAACAATCCTACGCATGATCTTGTGAAAAGTGAATAAGTATTCCTAGATCCTCCTCCTAATCTGCTTCCACGCCAAAGAGTAATAGGTTCATCCCAGATCAAGGTATCAGCTCTCCACCAATTTTGGTGGAAATCAGTTTTGTAGTTTTGATGTCATCATGCTATAAAATAAACCAACCAACTAGAAGGCATACCTCTACCAAGGCCCAACAACCCTCTTAAATCCATTCAAGCTGCACTAGAGTTCACACACTCATAAATATCAGTTCCTTACATTTGCCATGTGCAAAGATCCATTCATTATTTCCTATGAAATGTTGAAAAACGCCCTGTCTTACAAACAAACTCACAACAAACAAATGGATGAAAAACAATTACTTTCTAGGTCAGAGGTAATTACAAAAAGGGGAACAACTATTACAAACATTTTTTATTGAAATAAAAAAAATTGGTTTACACGTACACTGTGTTCACCTTCCAGTACAGGATCTGGACACAGTTAGAGACATTTCAGTGGTCGGATGCTCATGTTGAATCCGGAATTCACATTCTCTCATGGTTCAGCTGAAAATCTGTGATCCTCAGATGCATCTACAGGAGTAAAAGGCAATTTACTAGGTTCAGAAGCAGGCTGATGTTTGGCAGGTGGCGGGGGGAAATCAACAGTGGGGGAACTGGCAGTTAACAACAGGTAACAGGGCGGGGGGGAGGAGCATGGCTCGAACAGAACGGGAGCGCTGGCAGTAGAAAGCTGTCCTCTATTAGGAGGCTGATTAGGGAATGAGGGGCTAGTTTACCCGGCAAGTGAGTGGTCAGTTGAGCCCCTGAGGAGAGGAGGTAACAACACAGACAAACACTGGTGCCTGTAAAAAGAGAGAGGGAGAGTCGGAGGGGGAAGACGGAGGAGAGAGCGATGGTGCAACAACATCACATTCAGGCTAAGAGAATAGTCCCACATGATCCTCTCCCTCTCCCACCAGCAGAACGGCTCGTTCTGTTTTTCATTGCTCGTGCACGTCTCTCACTATTTCATCCTCTGACCCTTTCTCCCATTTCTTATGTCTCATCCTTCTTTTTCTCTTCATTTTCATTTCAAACCACCCAGGCCCTCCTCCCCTCAGCCGATCCCAGAGGCTCTGTCCGCAGAATAACCCAGATTCTTCGTTAAAGAGTTCGGCCCCCAAAAAATAGAGAATACAGAGAGGAGGAGGAGGAGGAGGAGGAGGAGGAGGAGGAGGAGGAGGATGACACTCGAGAATCAGTTTTACTGTTTCACACTCTCTCCATCGCACCTTTCCTAATACATATTTCTCACCGTCTCCTGCTCATACTCTGAGAGTAAAGAGATACTGGCTCTCTATTCCTCAGTGTCTCTTCTCTTTGTGTCTAACTGTCACCGCCTCATTCGCTCCATCCTTCTTCTCCTCCCTCTGCCCCTCCTCGTGCTCCTTCCCTCTCAGGTTAAGTGTTAATGGAGTTCTGTTGCTCTGTGATGTTATTGCTTCATTTGCTTTTGGCAGAATGAGCCTTTAGTGCCAATTCATTTTGTCCTGTTTTTCATTTAACCTTGGGCAAGGCAGGACAGGATGGTGATTACTGGACTCTTCTCTTCTCTTCTCTTCTCTTCTCTTCTCTTCTCTTCTCTTCTTCTCTTCTCTTCTCTTCTCTTCTCTTCTCTTCTTCTCTTCTCTTCTCTTCTCTTCTTCTTCTCTTCTCTTCTCCTATCTCTTCTCTTAAAGGCCACTTCATTTCTACTATATGTGTTTAGCTGTAGTCGATTGCACATTAGCATATCTAAAATGCCCTGTTATATAAATTGAAAACGAAGAAGCTTGCCATCACTTTATACACATTTGCACAAGACAAAGAATACAGCAGTGGGGCCATACTGCATATTCAGTTAAAACCACTGTGACGAGCACGGAGGCAGTACTATACAATAGCATTCAGAGAGAAAGGAAAGTTTTGGACTCCTTTGGACTAATTTGCATGCATTGAATTATGTGAGACCCTGCAGGCCAAGAAAGATCAGATGTACACACTGAAGCCACAAGGCAGAAATCACAAGACCAAGACAAATTACTGCGCAGGTTTCTTTTTCGTCAGTAAAATGGTGAGCTTCTGCATCTTCCTGACAGGATGAACAGCGTAGCACTTTCTTTACGGCTCAGGTTAAAACATATTAAGCATTGTGCAAAAGAGGAATGGGATTCAGATGCCTTCTTCAGCGGAATAGTTGCATAGCAACAGTAAGAGTTGTGCATATAGCCTTTCCCACAGGTTGCCGTTCAGAGTCGGTGTCTGAAAAAGAAGGCGTCTGGTGGATTCAGCTCAATGAAACACCAGTGAGGAGAAAAACACTAAGTTGCAACAGACTCGAGCCATCAGTCTTCATCAGCTGACGCCCGGCTCTTCACACAGCCGAGGCGGGAGCATGTTCGAGGAGAGTGAGCAAGTGGCAAGAGGGTTGACTGTGATGCTGTCACAGACGATCTGTTATTCCCCGTGCCCGCCTGTGGCCGCTTTACATCACCACCACCAGGTGCTTCACATTCTCCTACAGCCACCGTATCTGCAAGCTGTCCCTGGATCTTATTATATCACGGGACAGGGAGGAGCCTCCCCCACCTCCCTGTCCCCGCGACAACCTAAAGGAAGTCTTTTATCAAGCAGAAATCCAATTCTGTCGCCTCATTGGCTAGAAGCCATAGATGGATGCAAGGAAGGAATGCAGCAGCCAATTAGAAAGAGAGAAACGAAGGGTGACAGCGAGAGGGAGAGAAAGATGGAGCGATGCAGGATGTATAGGGGGAGAGAGAGAGAGAGAGAGAGAGAGAGAGAGAGAGAGAGAGAGAGAGAGAGAGAGATTGATGTGTGCATGAACACCAACCAATTAGAGGAGAGGAGAAATATGTAGAGTGTTCGGTTTCATCTATCACACACACACACACACACACAAACACACTCAACTATTCACAAATATACAGCATGCATGCAATACACAAAAAGAGTCAAAGAATACACACATACACACCAACCCACATATTGTTTGTAATGAGTTTTAAAACTAAACTGAGTGCAGCGTTCACATTTACACACACAGACACACACACACACATACATGCATGAGCTCAGTGTAATGCAGCCATGTCCTAGCTGTGTTTAATGCTGTGTGAACAGTGCTGATGTGGCATTAAGGAGTTTAGTTAAGGACGTGTACTGGACCTGGTTCCCATCACATAGAACCCTCTCTGTCTTTATGAACTGCTTGGTCAAACAGGGCTGGCCTGTTTCCTGCCAAGCAAGCACAGTGGCATCGGATTGGTCGCTATTACCCGGCTAACCAACCCGCTGACAGCCATTACTTGCCAGCGTTTTACATCACCTGCTGCTTCCTCAATGACCGTTCTGCTTCCATTATATTTATTTAGAATCTTTTGATGCCTTCATTTCCCTTAACCTGTATTTCCTAAGCTCATTTTTCTTTTTCAAAGCACAGTTGAGTTAGCGCAGCCCACTGCCGGTTCAAATTAAAGCAGAAAATAGAGTTTAAGCTTCTAGAAAAGGCTAAATTACTCTTTTCAGACACAGATGAATTGTAACTGTTGTAGAGCCAAGCACTCACTCACCACTGTGGCTTAATATAAACCTTTCAATATCCTCCTCTAGTGAAACATTGTTGAAATGTATTCAGTAAATGCACAGCTGCTTTATAATTGATACAGCTATATGCCTGACTTGAAGCATATGTCCATATTGATAAACTCAAAAAGCTGCATTTAGATAAAGGGTCAACTGACTTCACTTTTAAACATGTTTCCATCAACAGGGAGCATCTTCTCTACTGGTGCTTTATTAGAAACATCGCCCGTGAGGCTAAATCCCCACAGAAACCAGCTCTTTAAACCTCGAGCGCGTGAATTCTGCTATTTCGAAGATAATCTGTTCTCCGAGTTTATGCATTATTTGCTGTGGCTGCGGAATTCCCTCCCGCAGCGAGATAACTCCGGACGTGAGCTTCGGAAACATATATTTACGAAAATGTTGCTGCCACGAGGAATGAAAGACGCCCTTCAACAAAACAACGTTGTGTGATAACTAAAAATCTCTCCCGAACATCTGAGCTTGCTTTTTGATGACACGGTATTCTTAAAAAAACAGCCATCACACACACACCGGTTTACATTATTTACTGTCAGACGTGCAGTCCCATTGAAAGGCTGCATCGGGCGCAAAGGAATAATAAGATAAGTGTGAAAATGGTGACTATGTAATCACAGAAATAGACACATTAATCTCCATCAAGCCGTGCCTGCCTGAGTGGGTGTGTTGCCCTGCGTGTGCCTGAGTGCCGGTGTGCGTGTGTGTGCTTCCCAGTGAGAGTTTATCAGGTCTGTAGGTAATGCTTTAATCCAATCTGCTGCCTTACACGCCGATAAGGCTGAGTCAGCATTGTGAGTAAGAGGCAGATCACTGCTTCATCTCTGAAGCGGCCAGTTTAACCCCTTCCTGTTCACATCAGGGGATGACGGTGTCGGTGCTTTACATGTTGCTTAACTAATCTCATGTAGAGTTAATTAAAGGGTTAGTCTGCCTCTGCGGCCACCTGGGAAGATGTTGCTCCTACAAGTAAAAGAAATAGAAGTTAACTTCACGAACAAAAACAAATCAGGGAACACTGACAACATCTTAAATTATTGTTGAAATTATCATTGCGTCCTGTTAACCAATGGCAATAATTACAGTTTTGTGGTAAAATATATAAATAAGCTGGTATTTGTGGCCCCGCTGGTCTAGCCAACCTGCCTACCTTGTGATACAAACCCTAGCTTTGACACTAACCTTCGTTGAGCAACAGCGCCCCCTGCGGTCAAAAGTGGTATTTGGATAATGTACAGAAGCCAAAGGTTATCGATCCATCCAGCTGCATGGTCCAAGACTCACTTAGCAGAAACACAGTCGAGGGATGTATGTTCCGCATGGCCTCCCGAACCGAAAGGGTGTCGTTGTCAAGCGGCTTTGGCTCGGAATATTGGAGTTGAATACTTTTTTGTAATGAATTTTCCTTATCGACACTGTGACATTGCTCTTGAACTTGCTGGGTCTGATTCTTGCAGTTTAGCTGCTGACTATCATTCAGTTACATACGTCTCATGGGAGATTGTTGCCACTCATTAAAGTTACATGCTGCAAGAACCATTTTGTGGGGCTCACAGCGGAAATGAGAGAGACCTTTTTTCCTTTTTTCTTTTTTTTTTTAAAAGATCGTTACACAATGTTGTCTCAAGCAGCAGGTGAAGGAGAAAGCATGGCAGCTGTTTTCGTCTTGTCTGTTTTTCATCTCTCATCATAGATTCAGAGAATAAGGTCACCGTGAGTTTACACTTCAGCATGCACACAAGTGGTGTCATGTCCCGGAGTGTTCAGGTTGCAGACAGTGAAGGAGGAATCATGATGTCTGACTAAAGCTGGATCAATATCCTCAGAAATAGGAGGATATTGACACGCAGACTGTTAACACAGCGGAGTGCAGGGGCCATTAGGATTATCTGAATTCCTCCAGCACAACATAGAATCTAGAAATCTGAAAATTTCTCACAATTTAGGAGGAAGAGGAGGAAGCAAAGGGAGAGGGAGGTTTCACACGACCCCTGAGGGTCACATCAGAATTCCAGTTTGAAACATTCTAAGATTCAATATTACCCCTCACTCCTCCCTGTTGCCTCCTCCTCCTCCTCTCTCCTCCCTTCTTTCATCTGCCTTCATCTTCTTTCCTCCTCTCTTAGTACTCCCCTTATCCCTCTCATTTTCGTTTTTCCCTCTTCTCCTTTGCCAAATGTGTTTCTCTCTGGTCTCAGATGAAACAGAAAGTGTTGGTTTAGTGATTCCTGATCTGAGTTTTGAGCTGCGCTTCCCGAGCAGAGCAGGAGGTGCTGCTCATCTCCTCCCTGTTCCTTAGGCTTTGATTAATAAAGTCACACCGCATTGTGTGATGCATTAATGATTTAAAATTCTAATTATTATACCGGACCTTTGGTCTCCTGTAATTGATATAGAATAATGCGTCAATGATATGGTCAGAGGTGAAAGTCTCAACATAAAAAACAGCTATGAAGCACATGTTGGCCGTGATTGAGGTCAGTTGAGGGCAATTTCATTTGAAAGATAGCATTTTAACATTATTCCTGTCATTGCTAATTTATTTTCCCCCCACCAATGCATCTTTTAATTGCCAAGTTTTTATTGCTTTCTTACTTTTTTTTGCCAAAGAAACCAAAAAGTTGTAATTTCTGTAAATCTGTACTCCATATTATGGATCTTTATTGAGAGCGGCTTCAAACTAACACGTCTGTGTTTTCTGTTTATGAACTACAGGTGATCCAGATCAATTTTGAAGAGTTTGACCTGGAGATAGCCTACGATACTCTGACTATAGGAGACGGAGGAGAAGTTGGAGATCCTACAGCTATACTGCAAGTGTAAGTATTCCTGTCTCCTTTACGTACTACAAGTTTGCTCGGGTGGAAAGTTTCTTCATGGAGTTTATTCTTGTCCAGATCAAGCATCTCAGGGTAGAAGGACTTGAAAGGAGAGAAACAACATTCATAAATCCCACATGGGATCATATTTCTCTGCATGACGTTGGCTGCATCTGAAAGTAATTGTGTAACTGCACAGAAAGATATGTTGAAAACAAATTTCCAGGAGAAAATAAATATCTTTGCTATTTTAACATTAAATATGTCATAAAAAAAAAGAAATGAAAAGTGTTAGTTAACTAAAAGCACTCTCAACTTCCTGCCTTCATTGGTAATCCTTCATCACAAGTCCATTTGTCTTCTCAGAGTTAAAATGAGCTACATGCAGCTCAGGCTCTGTTGTCGTATCATCCACATTACTGCAGAAAAGCAGCTTCAACAAAGCAATGTTGTGAGATAAACTCCTGAAAAGTGGAAATGTAATAACCTCCAGACAACGTGCTTCTGTAAATTTATTTATTTCATTGCATTGATAGTGTTTCCATATCGACCAGCCGACTTCAGAAAGCAGTGTTGAAAGTGTAAAGTCAAACTCAGAGTAAAACCTAACTTTGACCATTTTCATTTCAAACCGTCAGCTGCTAGAATGAATATCATTCTCCATCTTTCTTCATACAGCCGGTGAGATTTTAAAACAGCATTGCATCCTGGGGTTTTCTCGATTGAAAAGATGACTTGTACCCAGGGGTTAAAAACTCTCTACAGTGCCGGAAGAGTAACAGATGTGGAGCCTTTTAAAATAGTCAGACAAATTTTATTTATTCCGCGTCGAGGCGGGACGCTAGCCTCGCAATGTCAGACCAATTTACATTTGTGAAAAGGGTCAGGAACTTCTCAATGTTATTTCTCTACCCAGTGGTTTATCAAAGTGTTTGTTTTAAAATGTCTGTCTCTGACTTTCTTATTCAATCCTACGTGATGCATTTCTTTATTTTCATTTTAAAAACCGTTTGCATCCTTAGACCTGGTTATGTGTAACTTTTTTTTCCAAATAGAAAACAATAACATATAAGCAAGAACATTTAAATGAAGACATACGTTTATGGATTCATCATACTGGTGGGACTACGTGCAAAGTTTCAGGGAAAGTAATTGTTTCTTCATAATGGAACTTTAGTGATATTGCTTCATATTTTGCATATAACTATTATTTCTGCGGCGTCGTACTTCGATACAGAAACCACTGCCCTACTATGGATCCGGTGCCGTTTCATTTTCGGAGCCGATTCATCCACCTCCATTTTCTATTAATGTTTCTGAGCTCAACGGGTATAAACCCTCCTCCTCCTCGCTCGGCTTCTTTCATTCTCTCCGCGCTTCCTTCCCCGTTCCCTCCAGATACAAAAACATATCTCTCACTTAAATAAAGTACACCGCACACTCTCAGTCTGGATGTTCTGCATATGCTGGTTAGTGTGGGTGACATATGTATGCAAGCGTTTTATTTTTTTAGGTCTGTGTCTGTGAGAAGGAGTAAGAGATAGCAAGAGACTCTTAACCCCAAAGCACACAGGTCCCGTTTCATCCTCAGCAATTTGTTCACACTCAGAGCTGCACTTAAGAATTAAGGCTTCGGCTGCATAGATTAAAATGACAATGGTTTTGCTTTTCTGCGTTTCAGCCTCTCGGGCAGCTTTGTCCCCGACTTGATCGTCAGCATGACCCACCAGATGTGGCTCCACCTGCAGTCGGATGAGAGCGTTGGATCGATAGGATTTAAGATCAACTATAAAGGTAGGTAACGTGGGAAACGAGAGACATAAAGTGAATGAAATATCTGCATGTAAATTAATGATTGGAATAGTTAAGCAGCTCTAGATTGAACTTTATCTTGGAGATCGGCCGGAGCGCTGGTCCTATCTAGCCAATTTGTTTGTTATGGAAGCATCAATGAGTCAGTGTTTATATCTACAATAGGTCTGTGGAGATCTGTTTTATCACAGTAAACACCATCGTGTCCTGTTTGTGAACCAATTATCCTCCTCTGTATTCCGCCCTACAGCCTGGAAGGACCGTTAGTGTTAGAATCCACAGTGACCAAAATAACTTTCTTGTGTGACTGTAAAAGAAGAAGTTATTCAGACCTTGTTGACACTACTGCAGTTGAACGGATATTTTCCCTCCATTTTACAAAATATCTTCGTCCAAACGCCTGAACAACTATGCCAGGCCAGTAGGTGGCGATAGAGTTTACATTAACAAGCCGTCAGATACCACAGACGAACACTGTGGCTCAAGTGAATGGTGGTAATGTTACCTGCAAACTTCTGTAATTGCTCATCAAACAAAGCAGCAGTGAGCATAAACATATTTGCAAATATTTCAATACTGTGGACGAGAGGTTCAAACGCAGAGGGAAAAGTTACTTTTTGTTTTGCAAAATGTCCAAATATGAGTGGACAATAAGTTTCATTTTTAAGTTAAATTACTACCTTAAATCCCTGACTCAAATTCAAATGTTACACTACACAATAAACCTTTCAGTCCTTTCACCAAGACAAAACAAAACCATCAGGGGACATGTTTTTGTTCTCTGCCCGTGGTCCCATTCCTTTCTGTCTTGGTTCGCCGGGAAAGTTTGGCTGCTTAACAATGAACTCCGAAGTGAGCGACTCCAGGGAAATCTAAGGAAATGAAAGGAAAATGCAATGTGTCATTGTTCTGCAAAGACGACTTGTGGTCTGTCCAGCGAACGCATTGTTTTCTGTCCCACAGTCGTTGGCATTTTGAATCTGAATTCACTGGACCATCAATAAGTCCTTTCAAGGCTTAGGTTGTAGCAGTGTAGAAACTCGGTTCAGGCGTTTCCCAGATTAAAGACTCCTCCAATCAAATCATCCTTAAACTCTTTACGCTCTCTGTTTAAAAAAATACTCGACATTTATATAAATATCACGAGTAAGATTCTTTATTTCCAAAGTTCCCTGTTTCGTGGATGTAGTGTGATTTAGATTTCCCATCAAACACTGAGCTTTGCTGCTCAGATGAAGAAGGCGTGGCTCATTCCAGTTTCATCATTTGCTGCTTTATCGTCATAAAGAGGCCACGCCCACTGACAAGGCCTCAAGTTACAGGAGAGGAGGGACATAGACTCATTGTTTTGATATGTGTACTTCCCTTTTTATTTCCCACTGAGTGTCAACGTGAGGCTGAAAAGAACAAACACAAAATAGCGATTAAAAGAACACAAAGTCAAAATAAATTGAAAGTACATGTATTTTCCTGTACTGCAGTATTTTATACACATATTCTGAAAACTGACCAAATACTACAACATCGTCTTTCTAAAAGATCTTCTACCAATACAGATGAGCTGTTCCATTGGTTTTATTCATGCTGGGACTCACAACACGATGCCGCCACAGATCTGCATGTTTAGAAAAGGAGTCACGCCAACTTGAAATCATAAACGGCATCTGCTTAGGGGCTCCACAAAATCCCTGTTCATTTCCTCTGAGTAATTTCCCCATAGGGATCAATAGAAAAATGAATGGAGAGTGCCGCCATTTAAATGCACCCATGCTTATAATAATGCTCGGGTTGCACGGGCATGATGGAGTGCAGCGCCCGTGTTCCATATTTTAACAATCGAGAAAACATTTAAACTGTATTCATCTCAGTGAGGATAATCAAATGCCAGTTTTATTATTTTTTTATTTGTAGCTGCTCATTGGCCTGGATGGATTTCATTTCAAGAGTTTATATCTATAAATGTGACTTTCTCACTCAAACCACAACAACCTGAGAAGTTCTATCGATACTCTGTGCAAAATGAATGTGTTTGTCTCAGAGTGTTGGCTCCAGCCCCAACAAGATCCTAAAACTACATCCTATAGACCTTGGCTAGGAAATATAAGCATTATTAGTAACTCTAGTGTTACTGCAAAGTCACCGATGCACTACACATCGC